>NW_007080588.1:8000-73427 GCF_000164805.1 Carlito syrichta
CCCAGACTGGAGTGCAGTGGCCACTCCCAGCCACCTCAGCCTCGACCTGCTGGGCTCCGGTGATCCTTCTGCCTCAGCCTTCCGAGTAGCCGGAATTACAGGGGCGTGCTACCACGCCCGGCTAATTTTTGGATTTTATTGTAGAGATGAGGTCTCGCCTGCCCAGGCAGGTCTCGAACCCATGGGCTCAGGCAATCCACTCACCTCAGCCTCCCAAAGGTGCGGGATTACAGGCTGAGCCACCGAGCCTGGCTAATTATATATATTTTAATTTTATTCCAAAAAGTCTAAACATTAAATTCAAATTTGTACATAATTGCTATATTTGCTTTATCCTTGTATATTATATATTTTGTTGTTAAAGCTTTTAAAATATATTATACATCTTTTGATTCTTTACACTTAAATACTTCAGCTTCTATCTTAGAAAAAAGACGTTCCTCTACATAACCATCTGATAACAAATCAGCAGCAATTCCTTAATATTACATAATACACACTTTTGTGTTTAAATTTATCTAGAGACCATTTGGCCTTTTTTCAAATCCGAGTCCAGTATACTGTGAGGCCTCATGTATCTGTTATGTTCTTTAAGTTTCTTTCATTCTACCCCCTTCCCCCCACCCCAAGCTTTTTATTTAATTCCTTTTTTTTTTTTTTTTGGTAAAGAGAAGTCCCCTCACTTGTAGAGGAGCCCACAATCTGAAGTTGTCCAGTTGTTTCCTTCTGGTTATGTTTAACTTGTTATCACAAGCCCTGCATTTCTTACGCACTAGAAGTTTGGTCTGTCGAAAATAAAATCAGGCTGGGCAAGGTGCCTCATGCCTGTAATCCCAGCACTTTGGGAGGCCAAGGAGGGAGGATTGCTTGAGCTTAGAAGTTCGAGACTAACCTAGGCAATATAGTGAGACCTCGTCTCTACAAAGAATAGAAAAAATTAGCCGGGCTTGGAGGTGCCTGTCGTCCCAGCTACTCAGTAGCCTGAGGCAGAAGGATCACCTGAGCCCAGGAGGTCAAGCCTGTGGTGAGCTGTGATTGTGCACCTGCACTCCAGCCTGGGTGACAGAGTGAGACCCTGACTCAAAAATAAAATAAATAAAATCAGATCAACTAGGAAAAACTTTAAATGTTATTGTCATATAAAAAGTACAGTTAGCAATCCAGGATATTTCAAACCAAGTATTAGGAAACTTGCTGTATAGTTATAGCACAGTTTATAAAACATTAAGGAGAATGTATTTTGACCTTTTTTGGTGATTGACTGTAATATATCATCTTTTTTTTAAAAGGTAAATAGGCAAATCTTTTTGTTGTTTTTTTAAGCTGATTTGTCTATAACTGGCTTAATTTCACTGAATCATGCTGACAAAGAAATAAAGGTTATATTTGATATTTCACTTATGCTTAGAACTAGCATCTTGGAGAACTCAGAATGACTTAAAGTTTTGATTAAATGATTATGAACGGTAAGTTTTGGGGTATCTCTAACTCATGCTCTCCATTTTTTTAAAAGAGGTCTAAAGCTTTGTTGAGATGTAGGTTAAAGCTTTTTACCTCATTACATCAGGAGGCACATAATGTAAGGTGTGTCCACTATTTCTGACCTGGAGTTTGATCATTGAGCTAAGGGGTTTTTGCCAAGCCATATCTCTCCTTTGTAAGGGCCATGAGTCATGAATCTGTGGGATGATACTTGGATACAATGCCAAAATCCAGCTCCTCGGGTAAAGATATTTCAAGATAAGAATTGCTAATGATTTTCTTTTCCATTGATGAGCTCTGCCTGAATCAGTTGTTCTACTGAGAGTTGCAAACTGGAGATTTACTAATTCTCTTCTTTTTTTTGTGTCTTTAAAATTGATCCCAGTGAGGAAGTGTAGTCAAAGGGCTTTGTTATAGAACCACTTGAAACATTTCTTTTCTCTGTGTGCTCTGTTGTTGTTTTTAGCATGTAGTTAGGCTCATTTCATTCCATTAGAGTTTAAAGCTTTGAGTTTGCTGAGAAATAGAAACTTGGAAATTACAGTTGGTCATTTGCCTATAGAATATTTATTTTCTTCACTGTAGATATTTAATAATTAGCTGTGATGGAATTTATAGTTACATTCAAGCAACTGTATGCATTCTCGATCTGTATAAACGCCATCCAATTGTTATGGCAACAATTGGAATCATCTAAGGACTTTTAAGTTTCTCTTAAGTTTGTTTTCTTGTGTCTCTGCAGACAGGCAGACTCTTCAGAGACTGGGCGGGAAGATGCTCATGGGTGGTTGGCTTTGGCTATGGGGAAGTGTTTGCGAGGTTAACTTACAGAATCAGAATGACTCGGGTTTGAATCCTGGTCCTGCCAGCTAACTCCTAGAGTCAGCCTGCATAAGTAAATGTGGACTTTCCGTTTTCTCATCTGTAAACCAGTAATAGTAATCATCTCACAGGTCCTCCCCTCCCCCTCTGGAGTTAAAAGGACCAGGTCATATAAAGCACTTTGCACATTTCCTCGCCTATTTCCTGGACTGTAGCTAATGCTAGGATGGTTAGAGTGCATTTTGCTTTCTCTTCATTAAGTTTATTTTTTTCCCCAAAAGTTTTTTGAAAACAATAAGCGTGCTTTGCCTTCATAATAGCAAATAAACCACAAATTCCAATAAGCTGGGGGGTGAGATAAGAATGAGGCAATGATTTCACTATGCTTGGAATCACATGGTAGTTTTGGTGTATTGATCATTCATTCCACTTGGTGAGTTTTTGTTCTTAATTATGTGCCTTGAATGCCATCTAGTGGAAGATGACAGAGTCTATTTCCTCAAATAGCCTCATTTGATAAGGAAAAACATCCATATTTACAGTATTATGTAATAGGTAGCTCAAGTTCCATTCTTTTTTTATTAAAAAATATTCAGGAACCATAGGCATCAATGAAGATATTTTTTAACAAAATTTATTTTAAGGATATAACTTTTTCTCCCTGAAACTTTGCTATTTACAAGTGAAAAATTTCCTACAGAAAGAGTAAGCTTGTTTCATTCTAAGGTTTCTGTTCATATTTCTATATTTGTCTTTAAAATATTTATGCAAATTTTCATGATAAATCTACTAAATATTTTAAAACATAATGCTAGTAAATGCACAGGAGTTTAGGACGATTCCATTTAAGAGAAAGATCTGTTGTGGTTAAACATTATGCACTTTCCCTTAATTTTTAAAAAAGAATAACATATTTGGAATAAATATAAAGTCTCCCTGATCACGAAGCTAAGTTCATCCAGTTTACTGCCTGGGAGCCAGTGACCCAGAGTTCTGGGTTCTTCCTTGTCATACTGGGTGACCTTGTGGGGGGCAGAGTCCCCGTCCGAGCGTCACACCCACATGATCACATGGGGTGAGAAGGTCTCTCCCATTCATCTTGTGTCACCCTTTAATCCTTAGCCTCCGGCTTGTACAAGTGAGACCTGCTCTTTACAACTGTAGCTTGCCAATTGCCGGAGAGCCTAAGTCCTGCTCTTACTTTGAACATATCTGATAATAGATTAATCTTGCTGGGGTGCTCATGGGTTCAGAGGCATTTCTACCTCTTTTTCTTGCAGCTTCCTGAATGTAACTCTGGCTACATCTTGTCCTGAGTAGGCTTCAGGGAAAAATTGGTTTTAGTTTCTTATCACGGTGTTGATTCAATCAACATCTCCTGATTCCTGCCACCTTGCTTTGGATTTGGTGTGGAATGAGGCCAGCACATGGAGGAGAGCCCAAGGGGTCGTCTCCTGACTTCTTGCTAGAGATGCAGATGAGGATTATATGAAACACTATGAGGAGGGCTCCGTTTCTCTAGCGGGGGCACTTCTGTTTAGGTCAACAAAGAAAGCGCAGCTCTCATTTCTGAAGGTTACTGACCCTCCAGAAACAAGAAAGGCCAGAGCAGTCTTCCAGATCTTGCTGCTGCTGCTCGAATTGTTGATAACTCTTTCTCTGTTTTGGTGCAGAGCTGGGCCAAGAATGCCTGTGGCAGGAATCAAGAGGACGCAAGGACCCAAATATCAACCTAAGTGGCAGTGAAATTAGTGTTCAAGTGCAGACTCTGCATAGTTAGGTGATCCTGGCTGTGAATCCATTCACTTGCTCTGTGCCTTGGCCTGGGTCACAAATTACGGGTCTCCTCACCCCCAGATGTAAAGTGTGTGTAATAGCAGTACCTGCTTCACCTAGCTATGGGAGGATTAAATGAAGGATTGCACGCTAGGCGGCTAGCATTTGCTTGACCTCTGGTTAGTGCTTATTGTTATTAACGGGTGACTGTTATATTTTACATATTAATATATTAGTTATATATTATTATATAATATATGTTATATAAGGTAGAATATATAGTATTTATTACATGCTATATTATTTAATAATATATTCCTTTCGATTAAAATGTTGAACTGAATATATATTATAGTATGATATTAATATGTTAAGACTTGCCTTTATTTACTTATTTGGTTTTCCGAGAATTCTAGCTGAAGGAAACGTTGCTCCCATTTCCACATAATGATTGCCTACAATTTAGTGTTTAGCTCTTGTCATTTTTCCATGTCAGTGAAATAGATCTGGTTCTTTTTCCTGTTGCAACTTTCAGGATGGGAGCGTTTTTCAGGGGTTACCTCCCTAAAATTTGCTAGCGCATAGCATGTTATTTTTTGAAAACGCTGGATTTCTGTGATTTTGCCAATGTCGTATAGAAAGTGGAGATGTTTTCTGGAACAGGTTGTCACTCCCCCAGCTCAAACCCTGTGACTGCCATGGATTTCACTGAAGAGCCTCTGTGTACATATCAGCTCTAGTTGATCTTCATGGCCTGTGAGGATGCAGAACTGAAATAAGACGCATTGTGGTCCAAAGGAATTCCACTCTACGGCGCCCCTCTGTGCCAGACACTGCTTTCTTCCCCGCCAATGGCTTAGCATTTGCTGTTTCTATCAGCTTGTCACTGCAGACAATACTTAGCATAGTATTAGTGGTCTCAAAATGTATATAACCCTAATCATTGTAACCACATCAATATCTAAGAAGAGAAGATCAAGGAGGCTACAGTTATTTTTAAGGATATTAAAATAAATAAGTGTAAGAAGAGCAAATTTTAAAAAATGTTCCCTTTTTATAAAAGTTTCGTTGAACATCATTTATTTTGAAGAGGTGTGCGTATTAACAAAGTGTGTGTGTGTGGTGGGAAAAAACACTATTATCTCGTACAGCACATTCCAAAGTACTTTCACAATCTCTTTTTTTATTCTTCATAAAACCTTGCTGAGATATAACATATTTTACAGATGGGGAAAACTGAGGCTCAAGAAAGTTTAAGGGACGGTAAAGTTTAATGAGTAGAAATTGGCAGAGTGAAAACCTGGAGGACCTGACACCTCTCAGTTGATAAAGAGAAGCAGGTCTCTGGAAAGAGAAGCAGCTGCCGTGCGTGGGAAAAACTAGACTTGGTCCTCATAGACTAAGAAGAGTGAATGGGACCCACCATTCCAGTGTGGTGCCTCAGGGTCAACTGGTCCACCTTGGACCCAATGCCCCACTCACTCCATTAGACACACAGCTAATTACCATATTGTAGTTTCGTTGGTTTGATTTTCTTAATGCAATTCTCTACAGATGTGTAACCAAACTAGACAGATGTTGGGAGTCTGGCTTTAGGTCCCTAGCACTGCCATTCTGCTACTAGCTATCTAAAGACACAGGGAATATTTCTAAAATGCTATGGAAAGTGACTTCTTTCCTACCAGCCTTTGCAAGAATCTGATAGAAACAGCAAGTGCCAAGCCATTGACAGGGAAGAAAACAGTGTTTGGCACAGAGAGGAGCCGCAGAGTGGAATTCCTTTGGACACAATGCATCTTATTTCAATTCTGCATCCTCACAGGCAATGACGATCAACTTGAGCTGATGGGTGCACAGAGGCTCTTCAGTGAAACCAAATCAGATCTGCCCTTTTAGTTCATTCTATCTGCTCATTTGTTCTGCTGGAATGGAAACCATCAGAGGCAACTGAGGGCTCATTAGCTTCTGCCAATCTGAAACGCTTGCATCAGGCAGGAGAAACTGGTGCCTCTGGGGAAGGCGGGCCCCTCGGTTTCTGCTTGGGAGTAGCAGCCGGGGACTTTGGGATACTCTGCAGGCCACTGCTGAGGCCACAACTGAGTGACATTCTTCTTGCAAAAGTGGTAGCCTACAGAAAGCAACTCCTGGAGCCCTGGACAGGATGGCGTGTCACCAGGCTGTGGGCTCTTTTGAACCCTGGTTCTAGCAGAGGTGCAGCTCTCTGCAACTCCTGATGCCACTATGGTGTTCTCTTTATGCTGGCCCAGCTCTGCCATCTTTAGGGTACGCTTTGTGTCTAGATCTTTCATTCAACATTTTTGGGAAATGCTTCCATACTGTTGCAAGTACTTGCAGTTCATTTTTCTTGCAGTCATTTATTCCATGGTGTGATTGTACCATAATTCAATTATCTATCTCCCCTGTCGGCGTATTGTTTCCAGTGTTTTGGCTGTTAGATATGGTCCTGCTATGAATATCTTGTACAAATCTTTTGGTGACAATACATATGGCTTTCAAGGAGGAAATCGGATATGTTTATGCTCAGATTTATTAGATATTGATAGTTTTCCAAAATGGTTGTACAAATTTACAAACCATGTATAAGATTTCCGGGTGTTTTAATCCTCACCGACTCTTGATGTCATCTGATTTCTCATCTTACAGACTCAGTACACTTTGAGTTGGATGGTAAACATAGGATTTTATCTTCAGGATTTGTAATGGTTAAGCTCCATAAATTGTATCTTGCCCTGAACCCTAATACTGTAATTAAACTGGCAAGGGACTTGGTTTCACTGGATCATATCACTGCATTTTTAAATCTCTGGCATTTTCTTCACTGAGAGTTCATGTTCCTGAAACAAGTGCTTTACATAGCCTAACACAGCAATATACACAGTGCTTTAACAGAGACACCAAATCCAGGTTCTGGGTTATTTTTCAACATAAGTGAACCAGAACTTGAGCAAAAGTGAAATGTAAGACTCGAATACTGAGCTACAAATGTCTTCAGAACATTATTCACAGCTACGTCCATTTTGACATAAAGAACAGAAAATTTGTGAGCACATTTCTGCTGACTGCTGCCTGCAGTGGAGGTAACCTGGCTGAATGGTTAAAAGCATAGGGTTTGGGTTTGGGATTACCTCGTCTTAAAACATGCTCCACCAAGACTTGTTACTAATTAAGTTACTTAATCTTGCTGAGCTTTAACTTCCTTATGAATTAAATTGGGAATACTTGGCAGTAACTACCAGGTAGCATGGTAAACACCAAATGTGTTAATTTTGTGTAAAAGTATTTAACTCAGTACTTGGTACTTGGGAAGATCTCAATATGTGTTAGCTAATACTTTGTTCTTTGGGTAGCTATTAGATATTTTGACATTTATATTTAAGTTGCTATAATGAACTTAGATATGTTGATTGAGTTTCAATTCTATTGTTTTTATAACTTTCAAAAATAACATTTTTGTTTTTGTTATTAAAGAAATGTGTACATGATGTGAAACAGTTTAAAGTGAAACACACAAAATCTCTCTCTCCCCTGTAACCAGTCCTGTTTCCCAGAGATAACTCCTTTGAATTTTTTCTGATAGATCTGAAACTACCTTTATAACTCTAAATGACACACTCCTTTTTAAAATCCATTTCTTTTTTTTTTTTGAGTTGGAGTCTCACTCTGTCGCCCAGACTGGAGTGCAGTGGCCGCTCCCGGCCCCCACAGCCTCGATCTGCTGGGCTCCGGCGATCCTTCCGCCTCAGCCTTCCAAGTAGCTGGAACTACAGGCGCGCGCTACCACGCCCAGCTATTTTTTTTTTTATTTATTGTAGACATGAGGTCTCGCCAACTTACCCAGGCGGGTCTCGAACCTGTGGGCTCAGGCAATCCACTCACCTCAGCCTCCCAAAGGTGCGGGATTACAGGCTGAGCCACCGAGCCCGGCTAGTCCATTTCTATTTTTATCAGATCAGTACAAAGAGCTTATCACAAGAACATCTTTGCTTTCCCAGGGCTCTGTCCAATGCTTCTCCCTAGAAGTATTCATTAAAAAAACCCTTCTACGTGATTTTAAAAATATTTACTTCCACATTTTAAATAATGTGCAGATGTTGCTATTGCTTGATTCATCTATTTTTAGTTTTGTCTACTAACTTCATTTTAAGAGAGACGAGATCTTGGCTCATTCATCCTAAGCTCCTAACCCCTTCTTCCAGCATAGTATCTTTAATTTTTACTTAAATCCACTTTCGGTGATTTTAATTGTATCAATATTATTCACTGATGACCGAGCAGAGTGGTAGGATAGCATTTTCTCTCCTGTAAACATTTATTTTTCCAAGTTACCACGTGCCTCAGTTTTTAAATTTACATAGTTTTCCTTGACATCTGACTGAGACTTTCTGTGCCTCTGAAAGGCTTATTGGTACAATTCCTCACATAGTCTAACTGGTCAGATAATACCTTCAGTAGTTTTTTTTTGCGTCTGTGTGTGTGTGTGTGTGTGTGTGTGTGTGTGTGTGTGTGTGTGTGTGTGTGTGTGTGCGCGCGCGCGCGCGCGCACGTGTGTGCGCGGGCATGCAAGAAAGACACAGAGAGAGAGAAAGTAGTCTATTTGGTGTCCTTTGAATTAATTTCTCTAAACCAGAGTGGCTGCTCTCTCGGCTTATAGAAACTTTCCTTGACCATTACATCCAGATAATGTTTTCCTCCTCATTTCTTACTGACTCTCCAGGGTTTTTTTTAAAAGTCTCTTATCTTTCTTGAATTACTCACTTCTTTCAAGGTAGAACACTTCTGGCTGTTTCCTAAGAAAAGGAAGGACATGATTTTGAGAATTTCATAAATTGAAAATTCTACTCTCACTTTGTTTGGTAGTCTGTCTGGGTACAGGTTTATAGGTAGGAAATTATTTTTACTCAGAATTTTGGAGATTTTTTTCCTGCTTGAAAGCAGCTGAAAAGTCCAATGCTATTTTAAATTTTGGAATCTTGGGTTAGGATATATTTTCCTTGGAAGTAATAGGCCTTTCCTGTGTTCTTGGTATTCTGAAGATTCAAGATTATAAGCCTCTGTTTTATTCATTTTTTGAACACACAGTGGACCTCTCTTTGCAAAGTCTCATAGCCTTAGAATATGGAAAACAGTTGTATTGGTTTGACTTTTAGTCATTAATGCTATTCTTCACTGCTTGCTCTTTCTATAATGCCTTTAAGTCAGTTATTGAACATCCTAGATTGATTCATTATTTCCTTATATCTTTTCTGTCCTATTACTCCTCATTTTTTCTTAACATTCTACTTTCTGGGAGAATTTCTTGACTCTGTGTTCCAATCCTTCTATTGATTTGTGTTTATTTTCCTGAATGTTTTCAACATTTTTTTAAACCAGTGTATTTTCTTATTTTCTGTTTGTTCCCTTCATGTGTTTATTCCTTCTAGAAACAGAGTCTCACTTTGTTGCCTAGGCTGATCATGGACGTCTAGGCTCAAGAGATCATCCCACCTCAGTCTCTCAAGTAGCTGGGACTGCAAGCATAAACTCCCACACCTTGCTTTCTGGTTGTTTCTTTTTGTAGTTTTCTGTTCTTGTTTCATGAATGTAAAATTCTCTCTTACCTTTATAATATCAGCTATAATTGTTTTGAAACTATCTTATGCATTGTGTTTATTTTTTAATGTTTTGATCATTTTGATCTTTAATTTCATGATAGAGCCTGTCATTAAAGGTGATCCTTGGCTGATCGTTTATATTTAGGAGTGAGATGATAAAATTTGGTTGAATACTGTGTGAGTGTGTGTGTGTATGTGTGCGCCTTGATGTGTTTGTGTGTGTGGACGCACATGTGGGAAGCAGGGTACCTTTTGAGTTGAGCCCTGAATGTCAATTCAGAAAAAAATATGAAGGCAAATTTAATAGTGGCAGGTGCCATTTTTCCTCCTGGGTCTGGAGCCTGTTTGTGATGTCATGGAGCAGGAAGGAAGAAGAGAATCTGTGCCTTACTGTTCATTTTTGTAGACTTTTACTCAGTTCCCTTGGTTTGAGTAAGGCATTCATCTCACCTTCCTCTATGCCTGAGGCTCTTGAATCTGAGATTTTCTGATTCAGTTGCTCCAGTAAATCAATGTTCTTTCTTTTGTGGGTATGAGGTATTGATTTGACAACGTTAGCTCGGGGTGGAAATATGGGCGTCTGACTGGTTTTTTAATCTGGATTTTCAAACCATCCCATTGTCTTTAAACCCCACTTCATCCTCTCCTTTCACTGTAAATGGTGGTTCAAACTTTAAGATCTATCCATGTGCTCCCAATGACATGTTGGATCTAAAGTTTCCTAAGAGCAGATAAATTTATTAATTGCCATTCAACTGAAAGTCCTTTAAACATTCGAGAACCCTATCTCAGCATTTCCTGTATCTTTACTCCCACCTTAATTATCAACTCCGCTGTCCCTAAGCTTTTAAGCTTTAACTCTGATGAAAAGTTACAATCTTTATAAAGCAATCACTGACACCAGATCTTCTGACCTATTATTGTAAAACGGCTAGTCTAAGCATTAGATCAAGACCTCTGAGTTAAGACTCAAAGACTATCATATAACAGGAAAATAATTTTGAGTAGAAACCAAAAAGTGTATTGGGTTGAATGAGTGTCTGTAAACTTCTATTGGAGAGCAATATATTTCTCAGATATTTGAGTATCACGGAGGAAGAAATGAGTAGAAAAAGAACCCCTGCTCTGGGGAGAGATTCTTAGTCTGGGTCTACTGCAGAGCACAGCAGAGGTGTAGGTGAATGGACATATTGCCTCAAGGAAGCAGCTGACAGTACCTCCAAAGTACTCAGCAGCCCAGTGGGATGCTTTTGGGAAATCATTACAGCATTTGTCTCTAATGGGGAACCCCTCAGCAAAGGTGAACCAGCCACAGGTAACTTAATCGTCAAGTCACCTTAATTGATGATTCAAAATCCCACGAATAGAAGCTTGAAGACAGACACAGTTGAACTGTTCACACCAAAAATTGTACTTTGCTGGATAACTGATGTTCCAGATGGCAGGACTTTTAAACAATTAATCTTTTAAGCAATTAATCACTCAAGGTGGAGGGGGAGGGAATCAGAACTCACATCAAGTCAAAGCTAGATGAATACAAAAATTCTTTCAGAAAGTTACCTGGGATCCAGACTCTGCCTTGAAGGATTTGCGGCTTTATCTTTCAGGTGCATTCTTTTAACACCAGAGGTTATCAAATGACTAATTACAAAGGACATTTGAGCAGCTTAGAATTAGCAACCCAAACCACTTTGGACGGGCAGTATTAACTTCCTATCATGTGCATGACTGCAGTACTGCCGTTGGCTACAACCGGCTGAACTTCCACTCTCTGAAAAAAGCATCAATGATTCTTGAGTCAGGAATAGCATCCTTTCTAAAAGAAAAGGTCTCCAGCTTAGCCTTTGCTTAAGCAAGGTGCCGTGCTGCTGAATTTTACTTTTACAATACGGCTGCTTTCTGGAAAAAGTCAACGGGCGTATCATGTTTCCTGTATAGTAACTGATTAAATAGCTGTCAAAAACCAGACTGGATCCTTCTGGTTCCGATTTTATCTGAAGAGTAATTGAAAAGCACAGACATTGCCAGGTTTGTGTAGCAGCTCAGAAGTGTTGCAGGGCAGCAGAGATCTGTGGCTGGGGCAATGTCTAAATCCCAGGAGAGAGGTACTGGTTCTTTCTGTCACCCAGTCTTGTAGGAACTATGCCAAAACAAAGAATTTTTAAAAGCTTTTTATTTATTGGAGCAGTATTATTTCCACACACTACATTTCAAAGAGGGGTCCGTAGATACTGTATATTTCCTCTAAATAACAAATAACTTTTTTTTCAAATAGAAAAAAAAGATTAAAAATTTTTTTTTATTTTAAAGATGTGGAGTACAATTCAAGGTTAGGTATACAAATGTTCATTATGCAGGTGCCCTTGTTGAGGAGGTGTGCCCCACCCTGACAGATTCCTACTACTGTCAATCCCTCCCAACCAAAAAAAGATTTTAAAAAGTACATCTTTAGTAATTCTTTTCATGGCTAAATGGACACGAAATGCCTGTGAAGGATAATGTAATCAGAATGCATCTTGTAGGTGTAAAGACACAGGTCCAAATATATTTTTTCATAGATCAGTCATATTGAATGAAATGATTTTTAAAAATCATCTACAATACTTCTTAGTGTAAGAGATCGTTGACTTTTTTTCTTATGGACTGAAGTCATTAGAGGGCAATTTATAGTGAGTTGGTAGAAATGTACTCTTCTTTAAAATTGTGTTTTTAAAAATGTTCTAGCCACTTTGCTAAAGTGGAGTGGTTTTTTTATTGCTGATTTATTTACATGCTGTTAATGTTGCTTTTCACATTTTTTTAAGAGATAAAATGTCCCACTCTGTTAACGCATTTGAGTCTCCTTCCCTGAAGGCTTAGAGAAAAATAGGAAGTAGCGGCATTTATATTAATGTGTACATTCAAAATGAACAGTCAGCTCTAATTTTAGGCCTATCAACCTTGACAGCTCCTTTTTAATCACTAAGATTTGAACAGATATGCAAATCCAGGAATGAGAAGTAAGAACTCACAATTTAAAAGTCATATCAGTGCTAAAGTTGCTTGAGAGGTGCATAGATTTGTGTGTTGTGCATTCTGCTCTGGTTCCAGAAATCTTTGATTTTATTTAAAATGGAAACCAGAAATCATCTAGAATGTGCAAATCCATAGGAATAGCGTGCTTATCCGTAAATGTTGCATCTGAGAAGCCACAGATATCTCCTACACAGAGATTCCTAGGTGTGCCTGAGAATGGAGTGTTCACCCACCCTTTGGCACTTGGGCAAATGAAGGTTGATAAATAAATGAAGCCTTTGAACATCTCCTCCACAATTTGTTGGTAGCAAGATAAGTCTTTTAGAAACTCCATAACAATTTTAAGAATGTAGATTTTTACTGTTTCTTCACTTTCAGATCAAAGTTGGTCATGGACTCCGCACCAACTGAGTAATAGCGTGTTTTCACCTTGACACCAATGGAGAATGCATGAAAGTTCAAAATATATACCTCCTGGGAACGGGATGAAACTCAGCATTCTGCAGTCATGTATAACATTAACGTAAAAATGACAGAGTGGGTAGTCAGGTGAGTCCTGTATTTTATTTTCTAGATGAAACAGGACACTGGGTGGCTGGATACCGTCTAGCAGCATTTCATTAAATGTCTCTCTTTGAGCTCTTGATGCCACGACTCTGGTGCCGCTGCACGCCATCCATCTTCCTGGCTAGTAAACCCTGTGTGATCAATTCCTCTGCAAAGGATGGTTATAAAATTTTTCAGTGGTAGCTGCAGAATTCTCATTCCATGAAACATCATGAACTGATGCATTGTGATCAATGTTTAATCAAAGACAAGAATTAAAATATACAGCAAAGGCATATGTCACGGAGACAGAAGCACTGCTGAAATGCTGGTGCTCACCAGACACACAACAGGTCCAGCTGGGTTGCTAATGGTCCTGGCCATTTTTATCATGTGGTTTCTATGAAACGACTTCAAGCTTCATTGGACGTCCTCCTCCTCACTCCCACCCCACTTGAAACAGCTGACCTTTGTCCTGTAAAAACTGCCCATTAGGACTCATTTCTCTCTCTGCTGGAATTCTCTGACAATCGGCTTGAACCCAGCAGGCAGGGAGCCTTAAACCACCCACTCGAGAACCAGTGCCACCCAGATGCTAGGTGTCTCAGAGATAGCTGAGACAGCTGTGACAGAGACAGCTGTGTTGGTCCCAAGTTTCAGGGCAAAGTGGTGGCGTTGTTTTCTCTGCAACCTTTGAAGACAGGAGCGGTCTAGGACTGGGACGGCAGGTACTCGCACTGGAAGCCCTTTTGAGTTCTAGGGTAGCTGATACCTCATTATTTGTATGACCCATAGAAGTGATTCACCTGCCCCTTGTTTTGTGCCATTTCTTCTTCGTGTTCTGTGAATAATGCTTTAATAGGGGGGAAGATGAAAGCAATGGCATGCTGCAAAGCACTCTGACTTCTGAGGGAATTCAGGAGGAAGTCTGGCTTTAAAGGCCAGAATTGGAAAATATCTAGGGCACTGATGTATGCTGCCTATTTCAGAATTTCTCCCTCTCTTCCATGTGCAGTTTTTAACTAAAGCCCTGGGTTTGGGCACCTGCTGCCTATTTCTGCGGCTGTGATGGGTATGCTCCTATGATACAAATCGGCTCTTTCTGCTTCCATTTTCTGACATCAGCCAAGGGCAGCTATCATTTCTTGATGGGGTCATTTTGGCAGCCGAGAACCCGGCAAGTCATTTTTGTGTGCTGTCATCTAACACTTGTTTTCTCTTTTCTTCTCTCTTTCCCCCTTCCCTAGGAATTCTGCGTACACACAACTCTACTTGTGACATTCCCCCTGGCGTGACGTGTTCTTTTCGGCATCCGATTCGATGGCTTCATCTAGTTCTTTCTCAACAGGAAACTTCCAGCATCTTTGGCAGTACATTTTATATGGGTGGACCGGCTGCCATTGTTACCTGACACCTTTCAGAGATGTTAACTTCTTTTTGTGAAGAACAAACAAATACACACTCATACAGAGAACTGCTTCAATCAGTATTTATGGAAGAATTGTGGTCTATTATTGTAGAAAATGACTACAATGATTCTCTTCATGTATTAGTATTTCAAAGTTGGTGAGTCAGTCATTTGAATTCCATTCTTTTTTGGTGGGGAGGGTTGGGGTCTCGCTCTGTCGCCCAGGATGGAGTGCAGTGGCATGCTCATGGCCACCGCAACCTTGACCTGCTGGGCTCAGGCAATCCTTCCACCTCCGCCTTCCAAGTAGCTGGAACTACAGACAAGCGCCACCACGCCCGGCTAATTTTTTGATTTATTGTGGAGCTGAGGTCTCACCAAGTTGCCCAGGCTGGTCTCGAACCCACGGGCTCAGGCAATCCTCTCACCTCAACCTCCCAAAATACTGGAATTATAGGCATGAGCCACTGCGCCCCTCTGAATTTCATTCTTGAAGTAAGGATTTAAAGAAAGAGAGAGAGGGAAAAAATGTATATTTAGGCATTATCTATCATTATCATTATCAAATGTTCTCCATTCCTTTAAGTTGTATTTCAGAGGCATTATCATGTGGATAAAATTATGGCAAGTGATATTTTAACATTCTAAATAATGCACAAAAAATATAAAGTGTTCTTTTAAAATGTTATATTTGATAAATTATATACACATCTATTTATAAATGCACATATATAAACACTTACATAGACACATTTGCATATACATAAGTGTATATGCATATACACAATTATATATGCAAATGTATATATGACACATACAGTTTTTCTAAAAGTTCATTTCTTTTGGTTGGCATTTCAGTTTTTTTTATTTCATAGAATCTCAGTCATCTATCACTTTGCAGGAGCAGATTGGTTTCTCAATGTGCTACTATGGGTTTATTACATTTTATTTGCTGGTGTTGAAACCCTGACTTTTTTCTTGAGGTAGTGTTTGAATGCCAATTTTTTTTTTTTTTGAGTTGGAGTCTCACTCTGTTGCCCAGGCTGGAGTGCAGTGGCAGCTCCTGGCCACCACAGCCTCCACTTGCTGGGCTCTGGCAATCCTTCCCCCTCAGCCTTCCAAGTAGCTGGAACTACAGGCGCGCTATCAAGCCTGGCTAATTTTTTGATTTATTGTAGAGATGAGGTCTCACCAAGTTGCCCAGGTGGGTCTAGAACCCGCAGGCTCAGGCAATCCACTCACCTCAGCCTCCCAAAGCGCGGGATTACAGGCTGAGCCACCGAGCCCGGCTTGAATGCAAATTAAAATATTAAATATCAACAGGAAAAATGGCTCCCATCTTCCACATATTTCAATATGTATTTTTATTTATCTTGTTTGATCTCTAATTTCCTGTACTTTCATGTTTTGACTCATCCTACCAAGAGCTAGATTTCATCTAAAAATAAAACTTCTGTGAATATTTATAACTAATTGAGCCTTGTCTTTCCCAGCCTACAAGTTATATTCTCTAGTGTGAATTCTTTTGTATCGAGATAAATGTCAGGCAACAAACAAATATCTTGTGTTGGAATGAAATAAAGCCTCCAAAGAGGATACACACTCAGCATTGTTTGTAAGTCTGTGATCTTTCTAATATGTTTTTTTTTATTCTAAGCTTCTGATTTCTAGCACATTTCAGTGTGGTTTGCTGGTCTGTAGCATTTTTGTCATTCAGTTACTTGATGAATGAATTCATTATTGTAACATTAAATTATTTCCAATTGAACTTTGATAATGATCACTTATTATCACCAAAACATATTTGATAGATCTTTTTCTTTCATAATATTAGCACTATCTTTGTTAAAATATGAACTTGAGAAACGCAATTGAGGCTATGGATGACGGGGAGCAACTGCCTGGACACTCCAAAATATTGCTCTTCTGTATAAAAATGTCATCACCTCTTACTGGGCAGGTAGCTCTGAAAAAGTATCTTCAGCCTATGATATGAGAAAAGTTGGGTCAGCTTGGGCTGTTAGCTGCACAGGCTGTGACCTAGTCACCTGCACACGCAGTGGCCCAGTCACCTGCATATCCATGATTAAAGTTAAGAAATGGAGAAAAGGATTTTTGGAGGTGGACTGTTAGCACATAATACATGTAAAGCAATTACTCTCTGAGACAAATGCTAATAGATGTTAATGTGTTAGATGAAGCCCCAACAATGAAAATAATTTAGTGCTGAAAAAGAGATGACCAGTACAATGAACAGGAGGTTAATAAAAGATAAAAGGTCATTTATAATATAATATAAATAAGCTCTTCAAATAAATAGGGGAAGGAAAGATTATTTATTTAAAAGCATAGCAAAATTATAGACTGGTTTTTAGAAAGAAAGAGAGAGTTCTATTTACTTTTTACATCATAATCAGTTCTACACAGATGAGGAGTAAAGCAAAAATAAAATTAAAATGAAATGAAATAAAATAAAGCTTTAAGAGACTAAAAGAGAAAAAAAATCTTACATGTGAATTTATTTATGATTTTGCAATGTAGAAAGCCTTTTAAGTTCAGTTCTGAACTCAAAAGTCCCAAAAGAAGATGGAAACATTGCATCACTTATAAAATTAGCACGTAATAATTTCTTAAGTAAAGTCAAAAGACAAATCACAAAGCCAAAAGAAATATTTGTGACATATAACAAACAAGGGGCTAATTTCCTTAATCTACAAAATGCTTATAAAACATATAAAACAAACAGCACACTAGGACATCAAGAAAAGTGATTAAACCTGAATTTCATAGTGAAGAGAGTCTATTGCTTAAAAGAAAATTTGATGCATATTTAAAGAAATGCAAATATAAACACATACTGTTTTTCCCATCTATCTGATTGCTGAAAAGTTGATGATATACAGTGCCAGCCGAAGTGCGTAACCTAAAACTCCAGCTAATGTTGGTCATAATATAATTTAGGACAACATATTTTAGAGGACTATGTTCTAATATTTTAAAATAAAAAAAATTCTAAGCCAAGAGGTCTGGTTTCAATCATGATGAAGTAGCTTGTTTCAGACAGTTAGATACAGTCACACAACAATTACAGTATATATACATACATAACCATGAACAAAATTCTTCTTAAACAACTATTTGAATATACTAGAAAGTGACCAAAAGAAGGCCAAAAGTGAAAAGGGTGACTGCTTGAAATAAAGGAAACCTATTGAGTGAGATTTACATTTATGTAACCTTTTGCTTAAGGCCAACAGTCTTCATGTTACGGTGTAGCTGGATAAGAAGCAGTAATCCATAGACTTACTCCCTTACATATTCAAAATTCCAGTATGGATGGAAAGTGAGAGGTGCTGGGATACCCTGAAAAAGAGGGAGCTACAGAGGGAGGAAACCCAAAATCTAAATATGCACTCCACTCAAATTCTTGGCTAATACCTGAAACACACATGCGTGGGAAGGAGACCTGACAGAAGATAACAGATGAGAGATCGAAAAAAAAATGAATGAAGACATTTTAGCTCCTGCCCATTCCTGGGAAGTCAGAGACTGGAGTTTAATTCATCCAAATTTATTGCATGCTAGGAAAAATATGGACAGTCTTCAAAGACATAAGACAGAATTCAGTCTTTTCAATTATCATCCACATTGTCCAGCATACAATAAAAAATTGCTAGACCTGGGAAGGAACAGGAAAATAGGATCCATTGTCAACAGGAAAGAAAGGCATAGAAACTGACTCTCCCAAGAGACACAGATGTTGTAGTTAGTATATAAAGTTTTTTTGCTGTTGTTATTTAGTTTTTATTTCTCTGCAATCCAACTAGATGTGGAAGGGAATAAGGAAAATATGGAACCCAAAAAATCGTAGCGAGAGCACAAAGTTTATAGGGATACTGCGAGCAAATGGGATGGAGGGGGTGCTCTCCTGAGCTACAGAAGGAATGATCTGCTAATTTAAGATAAAACAAGTCAAATTTATGAGAGTGGCCCACAGTCAGCAATGGTGATCTTCTTGCTGGTCTTGCCATTCTTGGACCCAAAGCCCTCCATGACTTGTACAACATTCATGCCCTCTTTCACCTTGCCAAAAACCACATGCTTACCATCCAACCGTTCAGTCTTAGTAGTGCAGATGAAAAACTGGGAACCGTTGGTGTTGGGTTCAGCATTTGCCATGGACAAGATGCCGGGACCTGTATGCTTCAAGATGAAGTTCTCATCATCAAATTTCTACCCATAGATGGACTTGTCACCAGTGCCATTATGGCGTGTAAAGTCACCACCCTGGCACATAAACCCAGGAATAATTCTGTGAAAGCAGGAACCCTTATAACCGAATCCTTTCTCTCCAGTGCTCAGAGCACGAAAGTTTTCTGCTGTCTTTGGAACTTTGTCTGCAAACAGCTCGAAGGAGACACGGCCCAAGGGCTCGCTGTTGATGGTGATGTCGAAGTACACGGTGGGGTTGACCATGGCTGAAGGGAAAAGGCTCAAGGCAGCAGTGTCTGCAAAGTGGCAGTATATAAAAATTTTAAAGTGGTTAGTATACACATGTTAGAGGACTTGAAAATGTAGCATTATGAATAAACTGATAAGAACTTAGAGAGATGAAAACTAGAAAAAGGCCAATGATAGCTCTAGAAATGAAAGTAGTATCTGAAATATATAATTCACAGGATAGGCTTAACAGTAGATTGGAGACAGAAGAAAAAAAGTCATTCACCTTGAAGATAAATGAAGATAAATTATTCAAGAGAAAAAAGTTACCAGGAAAAAAATGAATAGGTCCTTAGTAATCCTTGCTACAATATCAAATAATCTAAGAATATGCAATTGGAGTTCCAAACAAAAAAGGAGAGCGAATAGAAGAAAAATATTTGAGGAAATAAGAGCTGAAATTTTCTAACATTAGTGAAATCTTAAACATGCGGATCCAATAAAATCAGAAAATTTCCAATAGGATACATACAAAGAAAAAAAATCATCTAAGTACACCATAGTTGAATTGCAGAAAATCTAAGAGAAAGATATAATCTTGAAAACAGTCAAAGAAAAAAGACACATGGCATGTGCAAGTAATGTAAAACAATTGAAAACGGACTTTTCATCAATCTAAGTGGGGCAAACAGTAATATTTTTAACTATTAAAAGAAAAATAAACCGCCAGCCCAGAATTTGATATCTAGTGAAAATATGCTCCAAGAAGAAAAACAAAATACATTTTCAAATACATAAAAGTGGAGACCATTTTTCACCATCAGAACTGTAATATAAGAAATGTTGAAGGAAGTTACCCAGATTGAAGGGAAATCATATCATATGAAAAATTAGATCTATAAAATGGAATAGAGATAATGGGAAATGAATAATGCCACTATAAATATCCATGTACACGTTTTTATGTGAACACATGTTTCCATTTCTCTTGAGTAGATACCTAGGATAGAATTGCTGGATTGTATGGTAATTCTATACTTGACCATTTGAAGAACTTTTAGACTTTTTTCCAATGCTGCTACACTATTTTATATTCCTACTACCATTATATGAGGGTTCCAACTTTCTACATCCTTGCCAACACTTGTCATTATCTGTCTTTTTGATCCTAGCCATCACAGTGGGTGGTGAAATAGCAACCCTTAGTGGTTTTGATTTACATTTCTCTAACGACTAATGATTTTGAGTGTCTTTCCATGTGCTTATTGGCCATTTGTATATCTTCTTTGGAGAAATATCTATTCTGATCTTTTGCTCAATATTTAAACTAAGTTATTGTCCTTTTTATTGAGTTTTAAGAGTTGTTCATACACTTTAGAAGTGGGATGTCCTCCTAGAGTCAGACATATTAACTAGGGAATAAGGAAAAGCAGTAGTTTATGAATATTATCTACCTCTCTCTTTCTGAAAATATATATAGCATTGCACATTTGTATAACTTTACAGAACAGTGGAAAACTTTTACCAAAAGTTTTGAATGAAGGAGTTATATTTTTCCAAATGATCACTTGGGACTGTGCCAATAATTAAGTTCTTTTCTTCTGGCCACACCTTTCCTTCTCTGCTTTTGGATGCTTTTTGGATGCTGGGGATGGGACTCTGCAAATCCCATCTGTTTTTCTGGCTGCTCCCTGCTGGCAACCGTCAGTAGATAGGGCTCTAGTTCCTATTCTTATCAGATTCACTTTGCTCCAGGAGAAGCAATTGATTCCAGTTTTCAGTTCTTCCTGCATCACGAATCAGCCTCGCTGTGTCCTCTTCCCACCTTAAAGACCCAGGTCTCAGTTTCACGGGGACCCTCCCCCAAGCTTCTAAGTTTTGGTAATTCTAACTGCTTCCTTTTGTTCTCCATGCTCTATACCTTAGTGTTTGCTTTTTGCCTCTTCAGTTCTATAATACCTGGTTAATAATTCTTTATATTAAATTCTCCCATTAAAATACTTGGAGTGTTTTCTGTCTCCTAAATGGATCCTGACAGCTAGGCCATCTGAAAAACAGTTTAAGTTCTTCCATTTTTATCCCACCCCTCAGTCCACTTACCTTGTTTTATGCCAAGGAGACAAGGTGTCTTCCCACTTCGGGTGTAGTGAACAGTTGGGGAAGGAGTATAGGAAAGTGAGACTGGAAGTCTGGAACAGAATGTTTTTCCCCAAAGGATTCTGTGGCTGTCGCTGACTTTGTTGGAATTTTGAATGTGGGAACCTCTCAATCTCTCAGTCCAGAAGGGGGTTTTAAGGGGCTACTCTGAAAATGGTTAGAGTCAAATCCAAAATTCTCCAAAGTGTTATCTTGATGCTCCTTTCATAGTTTCAGTAGTCTGGATCAGGGTTGGACTAAACAGTAAAAATAACTACTAATTATTTCTGATTCTGATGTGCATCCTCTGTCATCTGGATTGGTCCCCTAACTACTGCCTGTTTGCTGTCCTGCCCCCTTTGAATTGGCTTTTATAAAGCCACTGAGGGTCTTTCTGAATTGTAATTCTGATTGCTGTGTTCTCCTCCTTGAGATTTTTTCAGTTGCTTCTATTTACACTTAGGACAAAACCTTATGGCAATACCATCTCCAAAGGTCTACCTGGTTGGCTCCTGGTCACCAATGGAACGGCACCTACATCTGCTCTTGCTCCCTTCCCAAGCCCCGAACATACCGGTGATCTTCCACCTGCTTAAAGAAATTCCATTAGGTCCTCCACCCATGAAATTCATTACTTAGAATGTTTTCCCCTGGGAGTTGCCTGCTCATAACTACTCATTCTTCAGGTCTCACTTCAAAAGTCACTCTTCAGAGTAAGTGTCAGTGATGCCCTCATTGTAAAACGGTCCTTCTGCTATTCCTGTCACACCTGGCAATGCATGAAACAGATGTAGATCCCTTAGAAAACTCTAATAGAGGCCTATCTGCCCAGGATTTTTGGGTTTTATGAACTGACTAAGACTCAATGTCACAACAGGGTATTCTAAGCATAGACAGCAGTGGGTTTCTAGACCCCACTCTACCCACCAACTCTAAACATGCAGACCCAGATTAGGGGATTAAGATGACCAATGTGAGGCCGCTAGAGTGAACTTTTCCTATAGAGTAAACCAAGATTGAGTTTCCTCAGCACCCAGAGAGACCAGCGGCATGGCCACAACTCTTCAAAAAAGAGATAATAACCACAGAGTGCAAAGAATAGAAACATCCATCAACCTGGGTTGAAGCTGGCCAGACTCTTATCACCATCATCACAGTCCACTGGCAGTTTCCGGATGCAGCAGGGAAGGTGAGTGAGGGAGATTCAGGAGTCCTGTATTCCTGTTACAGACTTGGGAGGCCTCCTGAGCCTTGTGGAACTCCAGTCCCTCACCAGAAACTGCCTTACTCTCAGTCAAGTCTTGCTGAAGCCCTCATGGAGTGGTGCAAGAAACAAGAAACAAGACAACCTGAGGAGCACCAGCTGCCATTTCCCAGGAACTCAATCCTTGGTGATACAGCTATTTTCTAGTCACCGAGGGGACAGGCCCCAAGGGCAAACTCCTCAGCTGCAGATAGTTCTTGGCTGGAGAAAGTTGACTGAGAACACCCTGAGGCTGGCTGTACCTTTGACATTCACAAGGCAAATTGCCTGAGGCCAAGGTGGGAAGCTGGCTAGAACTCGTTGTCTTAGCAACCACACTTTCCATGCAAAGTCTTCTGTGCCTGCCCTGACCAACAGCATTACCTAGTGACCTAGGATGTCCTCCTAATCTCCACTGGGATAACCAAGAGTGCACTTTTGTGGGGTGCTCAAACTCCTTTCTCACATATCCACATTCCCCTCAAAGGCACAAAACAGTTAAAGAACTTGGGTAATCTACCTATGTTGGTGGGGCTCTTCCTTGGAGCAACACATGCCAAGGAGAAAGCTCATAGCCATCATCGCAGTGGGCCTTTACCCACAAGTTGGCACTCCTGGCCAGAGGTTAAGAATACAGCCTATCACATCGGATACAATACTTCAGCTTTGGGGAGGGCCTAATCAAAAACTCCAGGTAATGCTACTTTATAAGCTGCTATGGTCATTCTGGATGCCATGAGCCAGTGCAGGTACCCAGTAGAGGACTGCCACAGCTGGCAATTAAGATACTCACTACACCAAGTCTATACATAACCAAGAAAACCCTACAGCACCTACATCAGTACCCTGCCAACCTCAAATAAGAAGAAATAGACTACCCAAATGAGAAAGAACCAGAAAAATAATTCTGACTATATGAGTTCACCAACATTCACAAAAGACCACTCCAACTCTTTAGTAACTAACCCTAACCAAAATAAAATTTTTGAATTCCAGACATGGAATTTGAAAGATTGATTATAAAATTGATCAATGAACTTCAAGATAAAATTGAAAACGAGAATAAAGATATTTAAAAAGCTATTCAAGACATAAGTGCAAAATTCTATAAAGAGATGGACACCAAAAAAAAAAAAAAAAGCTGAAATTCAGGAAATAAAAGAACCATTAATGGAAGTACAAAATAACAGTGGAAAGTTTTAGCAGTAGACTAGAACAAGTAGAGAAAAGGATCTCAGAATGTGAAAACAAAGTTTTTGAATTAACCCAATCAGACAACAATAAAGAAAATAGAATCCTCCAAGAAATGTGGGATTATGTAAAACATCCAAACCTAAGAGTCATATGCATTCCTGAGGAAGAAGAGAAAGCAATAGCTTTGGAAAATCTATTTGAGGGCATAATGGAGGAAAATTTCCCAGGCCTTGCCAGAGATAAAACATCCAGACAAGAAGCCCAAAGAACCCCAAGAAGATTCATTGCAAAAAAGGTCATCCCCAAGGCATATAATCATCCAGTTTTGCAAAGTTAATGTGAAGGAAAGAATTTTAAGAGTAGTAAGGCAAAAGCATAAAATAACTTACAAAGGTAAACTTATCAGACTAACAGATGACTTCTCAGAAGAAACCCTACAAGCCAGAAGGAATTGGAGCCCCATTTTCAATCTTCACAAACAGGTTAACAATTGGTAAGAATTTTGTATCCTGCAAAGTCAAGTTTCATAAATGAAGGAGAAATGAAGTATTTCCCAAACAAGCAAAGACTGAGGGAATTTGTCACTGGCTCTATAGGAAATACTCAAAGGAGTTCTCAATACTGAAACAAAAGGTTGCAACATACGAGTAGAAAAATGCTGGAAACCATAAAGCCCACAGGCCTTATGGAACACTAATACAACTGAGAAAATAAATAAATAAAGCAATCAGATAACAAGTATATGAATGGAATAATACCTTACACAACATCATTAACTCTGAACATAAATGATCTCAATGCCCCACTAGAAAGACAAGCAGAACGGAAAAAAACCCCAAATTTCTGCTGTCTTAAAGAGTGCCATTTAACTCACAAAGATTCCTACAGACTCATGGTAAAGATTTAGGAAAAAATATTACACACAAATAGAAACCAAAAATGATCAGGAGTAGCTATTTCCAAAACACATAAAACAGACTTTAAACTAACAACAATAAAAAAAGACAAAGATGGCTTTTATATGATAAAGGGATCAATATAACAAGAAGACATAACAATTTTAAATATATATGCACCTAACACCAGAGCTCCCAGCTTTATAAAACAAATTCTACTAGCCCTATAAAAAGGAGATACATAGCAAAACAATAATAGTGGGAGACTTCAACACTCCACTGACAATAGACAGATCATCAAGACAGAACATCAGCAAAGAAACATAAGAGTTAAACTAGACTCTAGAGCAAATAGAACTAACAGCCAACTACAGAACATTTCACCAAAAACTACAGAATATACATATTTCTCTTATTGACATATGAAGCATTCTCCAAGATAGATCATATGATAGACCACAAATCAAGTCTCGATAAACTAAAAAATTTGAAATCATATTAATCACCATTTCAGAACACAGTGGAATAAAACTAAAAACTAACTCCAAGAAGAACTTGTATAACCAAACAAAAACATGGAAGTTAAGCAGTCGGCTCTTGAATGACCCTTGGGTGAAAAATGTCATCAAGATGGAAACTTAAAAATTCCTCAAAACAAATGACAATAATAAAGCAAGTTATCAAAACCTCTGGAACACAGGCAAAGCTGTGCTCAGAGGAAAATTTATAGCACTTAAGACCTACATTAATAAGATAGAAAGATAGCATATCAACAACCTGACATCAAAGAACAAGAAAACAGGAACAAACCAAACCCAAAGTTAGCAGAAGAAAAAAATTAATGAAGAGCAGAGCAGAGCTAAATGAAATTGAAATTAGAAAAATACAAAGGATCTAGGAAACAAAAAGTTGGTACTTTGAAAATATAAACGAAATTGATAAACTGCTAGCTAGATTAATTGAAAAACAGAGCGAAGATTCAAATGAACTCAATCAGAAATGAAAATAAAGACATTCCAACTGATATGATGGAAGTTTATTTTATTTTATTTTTAGAGGGGAACGAAAGAAAGGCAAGTTTATTTAAAAAACAAACAAACAAAAAAGCAGCAGGCTCAGGGAGAGGGTTGGTCTATCTGGGTCTTCAGTGTCCTGGTGGTGATTTTGTCCTTCTTGATGATGTGGATGATGACTCCCATGTCTGACACCACATCCCGGTCCACAGCGTTCAGCATGACCTGGGAGATGGTTTCAAACAGGTGTTCTGGATCCAGGTTGGGCTCCCAGAGGGACTCGCACATCCTGTACATTTTCTTGACGCAGGATTCCACTGTCCACAAAGTCGTCATTCACTATGGGACAGCTGATGAGGGTGAGAGCGAATGAAGGGCTTAAAGGTCTTCAAGTCCAGCCCAGTGATGATAGGCTCCATGTAGTAGAGGCCAAAATGCTTCTCTTGTAGGAGGTTGGCTAACATGTTCATGAGGGTGTAGGGCTTGAGCTGCTGACCTTTCTTCAACTCATACAGGCTCAGCTGAAACTTGAGGCACTGGGTAGCCATCTGGACGTCAGTGGCGGGCCTGGCCAGACTGATGTACAGCTGGTAACCCCTGGGAAAGATCTTCTGGAAGTCCATGGTCATCACCTGGGCCTGGATCCTGAAATGCCTGCCTGCAGTGATGGCCACACAGCTCTCCCCCTTCATGGCCGTGATGGCCCCGCTGTTATAGGACATAATAAACATGATTGCAGTATGCTGGGACACCCTGGCCGTGAGTGCAATTCCAGTAAACCGGTACTAGCTTTCACTACCTCATGCAAGTTTAAAAGATTATCCAAGACTATTATGAACAGCCTTCTGAAAACAAACTAGACAATCTAGAAACAATGGATAAACTCATAGAAACATACAGCCTTCAACCTTGAAACAAGATGAAATAGAATCCTGAACAGACCAATAATAAGAAGAAAGGATATCCAATTGGAAAAGAAGAAATCAAATTATCTCTGTATGCTGCCAATATGATCTTATACCTAGAGAATCCTAAAAACTCCTCCAAAAAACTCCTGAACTTAATAAATGAATTGTTTAAAGTTTTAAGATACAAAATAAGCATATACAAATCAGAAGCACTGCTATACACCAGTCACAACCAAGCTAAGAATCAAATCAAGAACTCAATTCCATTTACAATAGCAACCAAAAAGCTAAATTACCTAGGAATATATTTAACCTAGGAGGTGAAATATGTTTACAAGGAGAACTACAAAACCCTGATGAAAGAAATTGTAGAGGACATAAACAAATGGAGAAACATTCTATGCTCATGGAGAGAAAAAATGAACATTGTTAAAATGACCATATTACCCAAAATAATCTACAGATTCATTGCAATCCCTGTCCAACTACCGATGTAATTTTTCACAGAATTAGAAAAAACAATCCTAATATTCTTATGGAACCAAAAAAGAGCCAGAATAATCAAAGCCATTATAAGCAAAAAGAACAAAACTGGAGACATTACATTACCTGACTTCAAATTATACCACAAGGCTGTAGTAACCAAAACAGCATGGTATTGGTACAAGAGCAGACACATGGACCAATGAAACAGAGTAGAGAATCCAGAAATAAGCTCAAATACCTACAATCAATTGATCCTTGACAAAGCAGATAAAACATACACTGGAGAACAAGCATTTTATTCAACAAATGGTGCTAGGAAAATTGGATAGCTACATGCAGAAAATGAAACTTGATCCCTACCTCTCCCCATATACAAAAATTAACTCAGGACTGGTTAAAGACTTAAATGTTATACCTGAAACCCTAAAAATCCTAGAAGAAAACCTAGGAAAATTCTTCTGGACATTGGTTTAGGTGAGGAATTTAGGGCTAGAATTCCAAAAGCAAATGCAACTAAAACAAAAATAAGTAAGTGGAACTTAATTAAACTAAAAAATTTCTGCGTGGCAAAAGGAATAATCAGCAGAGCAAATAGGCATCCTACAGAATGGGAGAAGATATTTGCAAACTATACATCTGACAGAGGACTAATGTCCAGAATCTACAAAGCACTCAAACAAATCAGGGGAAAAAAAAAAAAAAGCAAATAGCATCATTTAAAAATGGGCAAACAGCATGAAAAGACATTTCTCACAAAAAGATATGTAAATGGCCATAAAACATGAAAAAATGCTCAACACTACTCATCATTGAGGAAAGGCAAATTAAAACCACAATGAGATACCACCTTACGCCAGACAGGATGGCAATATTAAAAAATATAAAAACAAATAGATGCTAGCAGACACACGAGAAAAGGGAATGCTTATACACTGTTGGCGGGAGTGTAATTTACATGAAACCTCTATGGAAAGTGGTACAGAGATTTCTCAAACAAATAAAAATAGACCTATCATTTGTTTCAGCAATCCCCTACTAGGTATCTATCCGAAAGAACAGTGGTCATTAAATAAAAAAGACACCTGCACCTGCATGTTCATTGCAGCACAATTCACAATAAAAAAAAAAGATGGGATTCAATCACAATGCCCATCAGCTGATCATTGGATAAGGAAAACGTGGTAGATATACACCATGGAATACTATTCAGCTATCAAAAAAATGAAATAACGTATTTTGCAGCAACTTGGTTGGAATTGGAGAACATCATCGTCAGTGAGCTAACTCAGGAAGAGAAAACCAAACACCGCATGTTTTCACTTATAAGTGGGAGTTAAGCCAAGCCATAGAGGATGGTGGAGATTCAGAAGAAGGACAGGAAGGGGAGACGGGTAAAAAAAAAATCACCTATCAGCTACAACATGCACAGGTGAGTGTGGTGGGTACGCTTAAAGCCCAGACCAAAACTATCTGTGCCCTCCAAAGCTATTAACGATAATTTAATTTTGAACATTAAAACATCAAAATACGCAGCCCGGTTCTTGAGGCTCTTGTCAATTTAGTGGGTCCTGGGTATTGATTTCCCTGAGCGAGACGAGGTGGTGGTTTATGCCATGGCCTTGATGTGTCCTTCCTGATATCGTTAGCAATCAGTTTGCTTCCCTTTATCCACCATGAATAATTATTAATGTTATTATTAGACCTAAAATGTGATGAATAAGCAGCCTTCTTAAAAGGCCTGTTACATCATGTATAAAGCTCTTCAAGGTGCTGCGGATGTTAGGTTGACAAAGCTGGGAGCTCTCCATGGACTTTCTTGCAAGATCAAGGGAGAAAATAGGCTTTTTAAGGCTCCTTCTAAGACCTTGCCCCTACAAGGTGAATAGTGATAAATTCTAATATTTATCACCATGTGCTGATCAGGGGCCAGGCATTTTCCATATGGTATATTATTTAATCTATACAATAACCCAACTGCATGTCATGATATGGTCATTTTATAGGTACTTCGAGACGCCTTGCTCTGAGATTCCCAGAAAATAAGTGACTCAGCTGACCAGGACAACCATAGTCCAGAACGCACCCTCCCAAACACAATTTTGCTTGTTGAACTTGGGATAGAATTTTCTATTTCTGGACTCTATGGAAACCCATTAAAAAAATTTTAAAAACCCAGACGTGATCCTAGGAAGATGCAGCAAGTTCATGTCCATGACCTCTGTTAGTCACAATTTATAATGAGGATTATTGAAGTGTTCAGACTACACTTGTACGTCCTGTAGTAGAGATCTCCTCACTTCCCATGGGATTCTGCAAACAAGACATTTTTGGCCCAATAGGGAAAGCAGTCATTTGCATCTATTTTACTCCTCAAAAGTGGTTAAATTACATAGGGTTTTTTATTTGTTTGTTTATGCTTGTTTGTTTGTTTCTGGATTTTTTTTTTTTTTGAGTCGGACACTAACTCTGTTTCCCAGGCTGGAGTGCAGGGGCACACTCACTGACCCCACAGCCTCAATCTGCTGAGCTCAGGTGATCCTTTCACCTTAGTCTTCCAAGTAGCTGGAACTACGGGCAGGTGCCGCTATGTATGGCTAACTTTTCTTGATTTATTGTAGAGATGAGGTCTCACCAAGTTGTCCAGGCTGGTCTCGAACTCCTGGACTCAGGCAATCCTCTTGCCTCGGTCTCCCAAAGTGCTGGGATTACAGGTGTGAGCCATCGTGTCCAGCTACAATACTTTAAAAAAAAACTCTTTTAGATTTTAGATTTTATGATATACTCCCATAAGAGACCAGAAAAATCTCAATTAAAACAGGTCATTGCCTAAAGGGGGAAAATCATAAAAGCAAGTATAGTATACATTCTTCCTAAAAGATAAAATTCCTTTATTTAGAGAAGGATTATTGGTGATACTATTAGTGAACTGATTTCAGCATCAGGGAAGGTAGATTATTTTTAAATTGTGAGTATATTAGGAAAATAGCTATACACCCAAGGAATCTCAGAGCTCAAAGCAATATTAAAGAAAATCTAGCTCAAAATTCTTATATTCATTTCCCACATACACACCTATTCACCCTTTACCACAGAGCCCTGCTGCCTAAAGTTTATTCCAATGTTTATAAAGTAACAATAGATTAGAAATGGAAGAACAGGAGAGTCTTTTGGGGATTCCGTTTCATTTAGCTCATGGCCTGTGTTCAATTCAACTTTCCTTTGAAGGAGAAGGGTCTTGGGGGTAGTTGTTCTTTCATGATGTGATTAAAGTGTTGGGCTAGATTTTTGTACTGTTTTTGGAAGTAACCATGCACTCCTTATCCTTGAAGATCCAACAATTTGTTGAAGGCAGACGTAATAGAGACGTTGATGCAAGATCTGGAGAAGCAAAAGAGAAATAAATCTTTTTAAGCCCAACTGTTAGTGATAACATCAGCAGATAAAATTTATTCTAGGAACATTTTTTATTTGTAAGAAAACCACAAAGTAGTTTATACATTGTTGCTGTTGCTATATCAAGGAGAGAAAAAAATCTTCAGAAAAAATGTTGATCTAATATATTGCATGAGCTGAATTCAATGTTTTAAAACTTTCTACTTTCTGTACTTAAAAATAATTATCTCACCTACCATCATTCAGAGCGATTCTTGGGAACAGATAAATAAATTGGTTTTTGTTTGTTTGTTTTTTACTGTTTGCTACAGTGATCAGTACTCTGAGTTCAAAGCCAAATGTATAAAAATTTCAAAGTAGATATCCACTCTTCACATTAGATTTTTTTAGTGCTGAAAATAAATGCATTTTCATCTGATGTCACATTTGATGGAATGTATTTTTTCCCTTCATTTTCAATTCTTCGTCAGAACTATGTATTACAGAGTCATTTAAAACAGACTCGAGCTGTGCAATGACCAAATAAATTCATTCCAAAGAAAGAAGATCTATTCTGCTGTGCATTTTGGAATTATACCTTTTAGCTCATATTTTACTACATGCCGCATAACTAGTAACAAGCTGCAAGATATATTACACTCTTGGGCATTTTTTTGAAGGGAAAAAAGTCAAGGACATTCCTTGCCAGAAAAATGTTTTTATATGAGGCAGAATATATTTGTGTTGTTCCCCAGAAACTTTCCTCTCACTAAAGCCTCCTTCAAAATCACTTTTGCAGAAGAACTGTGCCCACTACCTTCTTCCCACTTCCTCTGGTGCCTTGAATGAGTGCCAGAGCCATGGTGGCACGTAATGGCTCTCGGTGGACCAACTCCTTCGTGAAGGACTGAAACACGGATGTAGCAACTCATCCGACAGGGCTTTCAGACTCCATTTCTCCTATTTTAAGCTGGCTTAAACTTACTCATGTAGGTTTGCAAATGAATTCCCAGGGAGAAAAGGAAGCTTAATTTTCAGGCCCGCTGAATCTCTAGCCTTTTTATAAGACCCGCCAGTCTTCAGAAGAGGTTCTTGACAGGGTAGGGGGATTTTTTTGGTGCATGTGGCAGCCTCCTGTCTATGGGATAGTGATGAGGTTTGGGGAGGGTTCCTGGTTGTCTACGTGGGCAGTGTTCTGTCACTGATAACTTGGGCCAGCTTTCAAGTAATTAAAAGCTTCCAGTAAATGCCAAACATAGGGGAAGGGAGGAAAATTCCAATTTTAAGGCATTTGAATTATAGCAGGGTTAGTATACAGGAACAAGGGGAAGAGTGAGGTGGATTAGCCCACAGAGTATTGGACTCACAAGGGCTTCCGAGAGTATCTACAGCTTCTGTCATGTTTCATGAGTGAGGAAGTCGAGTTCCTCCATGGGGAAGTTACTTGATGGTCACATAGCATGTCAGTCTTTCGATCACCTATTAGCCTTGTTCGATATTGAATAGTAAGGCTTGACTCTCTTACGAGTTGTACAGATTAAATGTAGCAAGGAATTCTAAAGGCATGCAGATAAAAACTGCAAATTCAACTGCCAGGCACAATCTGGCATATAAAGTAAGGGAGTAAACTGGGTCAAGTACAACTCTTAACCTCAATGTTGGGGAGGCAATAGGGAGTGGTGGGGATTTGGCAAACTGTAGCACTCAAGCCCTACCTGAAAGGAACAGCTGCTACCCAGCTGTAGCCAATCGTTGTCCTCTGGGAGGTTTCCAGGGTGTCAGCTTTCCTACTTTTCAAAAGAAGCTGGAGATCATATATTTGTGTGAAATTCCTTGCTTTTAATATGCCAGTGATGACAATGGACCCTTGAACAGCATGGGTCCACTTAAACACAGATTTTCTCTGGCCTCTGTCAGCCTTGTGACAGAAAGAACATCTCCTCCTCTTCCTCCTCCTCAGCTTATGCGATGTGAAGATGATGAAAGGAAGACTTTTATGATGATTCACTTCTGCTTAACCCACAGTAAATATATGTTCCCTTTTTTTTTTTTTGAGTTGGAGTCTCACTCTGTCGCCCAGACTGGAGGGCAGTGGCCGCTCCCGGCCACCGCAGCCTTGACCTGCTGGGCTCCGGCGATCCTTCCGCCTCAGCCTTCTGGGTAGCTGGAACTACAGGCATGCGCTACCACACCCAGTTGATTTTTGATTAATTGTAGAGATGAGGTCTCGCTGCCCAGGCGGGTCTCGAACCCGCGGGTTCAGGCAATCCACTCTCCTCAGCCTCCCAAAGGCGCGGGATGACAGGCTGAGCCACCGAGCCCGGCATGTTCTCTTTTTTATGGGTTTTTTAAAATAGTATTTTCCTCTAGTTTGCTTTAGCATAAGAATACAGTATATAATACATATAACATACAAAAAATGTATTGCTCAACGGTTTATATTACCAGTAAGGCTTCCAGTCTACAGGAAGCTATTAGTAGATAAGTTTTGGGGGAGTTAAAAGTTATATGAACCTTTTTTACTGCATGAAAGGGGTGTGAGAGTGATGTTCTTAAGACCTGTGTTGTTCACAGGACAACTGTATTTTGAATTTAAAATTTGGGCCCCATCGTGAGAGTCAAGCAAAAGACATCTGCAGGCTAAGTTAGCTCGAAACCTATAATTGGAGACTTCCGGTTTAGATGGTAAACCAGACTTGTCTTCCAAAAACCTTGTCTCCTCCAGGCCTGCCAGCCCGAGGACTGGTAAACTCTTTAGGCACAAAGATTTGTATCTTCTTCGCCTGCTGGCTACTGTGGGTTGAGTCTTGAATGATGGATGGGTCAAAGCCTCTTGGCACGGAGAAGCTTTGCTCTGCTGTTCTTTCTTGAAGCCAAGACGGTACGAGTTATGCCATAGGCCTCTAAGGGAATGTTCCTATGTCTTCGGCATTGCTTATCCTAGAGTGGTTTCCATTCATTCATGCTGATGGCAGGAGCTGAATTAGAACCCCAGTGCTGGACACGGAGCAGGGATACAAAAGGAGCTATTGGTAGGTTGACCAGATGTTTCCGTATCCCTAGGATCCTTATACTTTTAGATAATGCTTCTATATTATATTGAGAAAAAAATGTAGCATGCTAGCCTGCTTTCAAAGGAGAGAAGGAACATTTTGTCCTTTTGTTATGACTCTCAAAGAACAAAATGCCACAGGGTTTCTTAAATTATAAAATACATTTGCACATTGTACACATTGTACAGATTTACAATTATTTTTCTACCCTCCGGACAAAAATAAACAAAGCAAACAAAACAATAAATGTGAAATTAGTCACATCCAGTTCTTATCAATGCATGAAACTCAATGCTTTTCATTATTGACGCCTCACTTTTGTTTTTCTATTCTTTTCACTATGTGTTTTTTTTTCCTCTTCAGCTACTTCATATTCTAGCAATTCCATCCTTCATAATTCAAAGTGACATAATGATGTTCAACAGCCCTTGCCATTGGGACATTTGCCCTATCTAACTTTGGAGCCCTCTTTTTTTTTTTTTTTTTTTTAAGTCGGAGTCTCACTCTGTGACCCAGAGTGGAGTGCAGTGGCATGCACATGACCTCCGCAGCCTCAACCTGCTGGGCTCTGGTGATCCTTCCACCTCAACCTTCCAAGTAGCTGAACTAAAGGCTTGTGCTGCCATGCCCGGCTAATTTTTTTGATTTATTGTAGAGTCGAGGTCTCGTCATGTTGCCCAGGCTGGTCTCGAACCCGTGAGCTCTGGCAATCCTCTTGTCTTGGCCTCCCAAAGTGCTGCAGCCCTCTTTAACGGGTGAAGCCTTTGTTTACTTTCTCAGAGAGACTGAAAATACGTTGGGATCCCGGTGCTTTAATTCCACCTGTGCCATCAACCTTCTATGTGACCAGGAAATTCCTTAACCTTTCTGGGATCCATTTTCTCTGTGTACAATGGATGGGTGGAACTCTGCTGCCGTACTCGCTGATATGGAAATGTAGTCAGGGAAGTACAGCTGTGAAGGCAAAGGATTGGCTTTGTTCAGTGCTACAGCTTCAGCAGGAATAGTGTCTGGAACATATATTTTCCTGATTATATGAATAAGTCGGAATAGCGGTTCAATGGGTACAAATACTGATAGTCCAAAAGCACAATTTTATATATGAAAGGTAGAATTACGTTCAATATTTTATTAGTATAACTCTCAAACTGAATTATAGCCTGGTTCCTCTGGATTTGTTTCCAGGGCATTTTACCGTCTTCATGACATTCTTATGAAACCTGTTACAAATTCTCTCTATTTCTCCAATTATTTCTTACCAAAACAAATTTCACTTCATCTTTAAATGAAACTTCAAATGGACACACTTCCACTCATATTTTCACAACGCAAAAGAATTATTTCATTTTTCTCTGTTTACAAATACTTATTCATGTATAAAACTACTTATGTAGAGGAACCATTATGACAACCATTTGTGTTTTTGGATCAATATTTAGCAAGCCAAATATGTTTTTTATTTCCATAACTTTTAAGGTCAGCAAAATAAATCCCAAGTTGTCCCCTCAGAGTTAAAACACCATGATGCCTAAAACACTCTCCTTTTAGTGGATATTTAGGTAGTTCCCATATTTTAGCCTCTTAGGCCTGACGACAAAATCCAAGAATGCAAGATAGAATCTTATTTGCCATTTGTAAGTGCTGAGCTTGGGTGCAAATCAAAAGCACTCTAAGTATAAGCAGAAAAGGGCTCAATACAGGAAGTTGGTGCCTACGCAAGTGTCGCAGAGGGCAATTGTCGTAAAGGCATAAGGAGGAGGAATCAGAAGACTGCCAGGAACAACCGTTTTCAGGAAGAGAACACCCCAGAAAGCTGGGATAAAAAAGCTGCTGCTGTCACCGCTACCCCCACCTTTTCAGATCTGTGTCTCTACAGCCTGTGCTGACCATGGGAATGGCCAAAAAGCAGAACCAAAAATGGCCTCCACCCCCCTACTGCTTTCTACATTTCACGCATGTGCATCTAACTGCTGGGACCTAATTTGCAGAAGATTCCTAGCTGCCAGGGATTTTTGGTCAAATGCTAGTTCTTCCATTTCCAGCCTCTGCAGTAAAGGAAGGCACACTGGAGGGAGGGAGGAGGAAGGAGGAAGGATGCTGAAAGCTCACTGGCTTTATCCCTCAACTATCACATTCCTGGCACCAATAGTGCTCAGCTCATGTAGAATGAAGGTCTCTGCTTTGAAGGTGCTTAGAATCTTTTTAGGAGACGGGGTCTAAATGCATCTAAATGTAACAAGGTGAATGAAATAATTTCTCCAGTAGTACAACAGAAGTGACAATTAGGAAAACAAAGGACTTCATTGAAGGCTATTATTAATCATGCATAACCCTGAAAGATAATTAAAGATGAGTGCAGACACATTTTTGGTTTACTTGTCTCACCCACTTCCTTATGTGGCATTATGGCAGAAAGCTAACCCTTTGTTGATGAAGCTTTGTTCTCTCTGTTGCCTCAGCTAGTATTTTTTGAAGACCAACATACCAGTTCCCTCTGATAGGATTCAGTCCCAATCATGTGCACCATTTAGCTAACTTGGGCTAATCAAAGCATTGTGTAGAATGTATTACTGCTGTTACACACATTGGACACTCAAACACCGAGCTGAGACTACTAGATAGTCTCCAGTTGGAAAACTTTTTGTCTACGTCCTTGTTATGAGGACTGCCACGGTGAGACAGAAAAGTACTGAATTTGGCGAAAGCTGGAGGAAATGTTTTAACATTCTACCTTATGGAATCTTTGTGAACACTTATCTAATATTAATCTTGAGTGGGACTTTACTGGGTTCTCACTTGTGCAGAGCAGACACCATATGATCAGTAAATTCTATTCTCCTTCTAATGAAATGGTCCTGTGTTGCACTAGCTGGTCTTCAACAGAGGAAATGATATTTGCATAGGTAGTTGACACACTGTGGAATTTTAGCAACTGGAACAAGATGAGCAAATGTCTTGAGGCAAGAAAGTTCATGGTCTAGTCATGGATGGTGCTAAGATCAGTTGGGTTTTAAAGATTGTTTGGGAAGGTGTTACAGGCGGAATTGTGTTTTCCACCTGAAAATCCTAATTCTCAGTACTTCAGAATGTGACTACATTTCAAAATAAGGTCATTGCTGATGCAATTAGCTAGGATGACATTATACTGTAGTAGGGAGGAACTCTTTGACTGGTGTCCTTACGAAAGAGGGAAATTTGGACACAGACACACATGCGGGAAGAATGTCACGTGAACATGAAGATGGCCCTCTACAAGCCAAGGAGATAGGCCTGATCCTTCTCTCAGGGGGGATCAGCCCTCCAGGCATCCTGATCTCAAACTTTCGGGCTCTGAAACTGGGAGACAATAAATGACTGTTGTTTATGTCAACCATTGTGTGGCATCCCTGGCAAAGCAATCCAGGAAGGGTGTGAAAAAAGAAAAAAAAAATGGTAGCTGAGAAAGGCAATCTGGAACCACATCAAGGAATTTGGATATTTTGTATAGAAATGACATGAAGAGAGAAGAGAAGACTGGTAGTTTTGGGGTAGAAAGAGAAAGCAGTTGGGTTCCAGGAAGATGGCATATGGAGACCTGGTTGGCATGGATGAGATGGGAGGCTCGGAGCCCCGAGAGTTCTCCTGTGTCCAGACAGGAAAGGCAAAGCCTGGAAAGAGACAGGATGGGGAGACAGGAGGCTTGTTGCTGATAGACTTGAGACTGCAGGAGGGGAGATAGTGAACCAGGCTCAGAGGTCCCAGCCTGGCCCATGCCAGATGAGGTGGTTACTGGGGCTTTGTTTTGGAAGTCGTAATTTTGTGAGAAAAAAAAAAATCTATCCATGTGGAAAGTTCTAAGTCAGTTATAAGTTTGGAACTAGCCCTCAAGGCAATGCTTGAGGTGTCTATTTTGGAGTTGGCAGTTCTGGGGTAAAGCAGAAGCTGCCACCATGTACAAAAGCTCCAAGTGGGGGATACAGTGAGGGAAGAGTGCAGTGTCTGCCTTCCAATGTGTCTCGCAGGAGAGATTCTCAAAAATCTCTCAGAGGTGAGATGAACAGGCCAAGTCCATGGGTATTTTTATGCCTCTTTATATATATTTCCAAGTTACTTTCCAACAGGACTATACCAATGTTACAAACTAGCCTTGGACAAGTAGGCCTTCTCCCATTGGGTTTTTAAATCTCTTTGTGCTCTGTACTTCAAGTGTCTCAATTTCCTGAGAAAAGCCTCGCTTTGTCAAGATGAATGAATGCCTGAGTTTGAATGCATGACTTAATTTCCTTTGTCAGTAGTGTGCATGGCTCACTTCCTTTATTGTTCTGTGGTCACCGTCAGCAACACCGTCACCATCAATACCACTGTGATGTTCGCTGAAGAGCTAGGCTCACCCAGTGTTCTGTGGTGGGTTTTCAGGGAGGCTCTGAACCTATGGATGCAATGGAGTTTCCTGCATCTGTTCCTTATTCTTTCTAGTCTTTGGTTCGTCCGGGAACTCTATGTGACAAGGGTCCCGGAGGGGAGCTGGCCATGTGAGGAACTGGAGTGAGATGGGCTGGGAGCTGAGAGGCCAAGGAGCAGAAGCTGAGGCAGCAAAGGAAAAAGATATCAGGTAGGAAGGACCCAGAGGTACCGAAAACTCTCCAGCATGGCTTCCCGGATACCACAGTTCTGTTCCAGTAGCGTGCCCCCACAGAATGAAGCATGAAAATGGAGCTCCATGGTTTCACACACATTTATAATATTACCAGTGAATATCAGTCTAGAGGACTAACTATTAGGTCAGTGGTCCTGGACCGTTTTCCTTAGAATCAGCACTCAGCCCAAGTGTGGTCCAGGGAGATTGTTCCAGGGAACTTGGAGCAGAGGCTGAGGCTTGGGTAGAGAGAGACAGTGCTGCCTGACTTCACCCACAGAAGGATTCTGAGAACTATTGAATTGACAGACTGCCCTTTTGTGTGTGTTTCCTTCACAGCAGTTGTAATTGACTGTCAAACTCAGAGGCATGCTCCTACCATCATAAGTACTGCCTGATGCACTCACCTCTGCCCCAAGAGCAATTATGTCCATAGAGAACAATTTGTGGGGTGGACTTTTTCACTTACTGTGTGGCTTCTACCATTCTTTACCGAGTGCGATCATCATGATATAAAAGCTGTTTTAATTAGATTTTATATATCTGTTTACCCAATTGGCAGCATTTTTGCATGAACGCAGTGAGCGGACTTCAGCTAATGTTGCACACATGTGCACGCAGAACGAGGGAGGTGATCAATCGTCCCACACACGGCCAATAAAACATCTGACAAAAAAATTTCTGTTTTGAATACATGAAACATTTTGAGGGAAGAGAAACGGGGAGGAAAATAAATCTATTTTTATAGAGCAGGAGATGCAGTGAGATGCTCTCTGAGAAGGCCAAGTATGTGTTCAATAAAATTATCATTTCAAGTGATTTCAATTATTCCAAAGTAATTGAAAATCTCAAAGATATTCTGCACCACAGACTCCCTAAGAAAGAGACATACAGAAGACAGCATGACTATCTTCTGATTCAGAAACTCCCCAGAGCAAAATCCCATATTTCTCACCACCGACGAAGATGGTGCCTGCAATTAGAATTAGCCAAGACACCAAGGTCAAACAGGGCGGCAGATTTATTGCAAAGATGACAGGAGCTTTAATTTAAAGCCAGCATTCCTCTCTGCTGCTAAGAAAGTGGCTTCCATTGTGTGGTGCTCGCTGGCTGACTATAGATTTAGTGGAAGCCTTCCCATCACAGGCAAAGGTACTCAGCCATTTCCTGGAAGCTCACCTCTGTACGTAGGGCCATCTTTCCAGTAATATATTATCAGTGTGTCCTGTGCAGATTATTACACTAATATATCATTAGAGCAGCAACTTGCTCTGGTGATGGACGGTGTGTAAGAGTCTGGGAGGTGCCATTCACTCAGTGATGGACTGCCTCCTTATTCTGATATGTACTCCCTGTCCTGCCCCATGGGTCTGTCATGAAGGGATGGGGACAGACTGCAGAGTGAGTTTTGTTTACAGAAGCTCAAATGAGATTCCTTGTAGATTATTCCAGAAAATGATTGGTGTTCCAATCCGCAGATGATAAAAGAATGAGATCATAAAAATTCAGCAAGATTCTAAAAAGCCAAGATCTTGGGTAAGCGATACTGAATGTTTCAAAGGGAGTGAGCTCTGTAGGAGATGTGTGCCTCAGCTATTGGGGCAACAATGGATTCTCTTTGACTTTCAATGAACGCATCACCCTTGGTATCCTGTACACCCATTTCCTTTTTTAAATTTTTTGAAATTTATTTTTAATTTTTTTATTATAAAGATTTCGGGTACAATTCAGGTTTGGGTATACAAACATTGATTATGCAGGTACCCTTGTTGATGAGGTATGTCCCTCCCTCCCCTAGCAGTTTCCCTCAACTGCCAATCCCAACTCCCCTCCCAGGCCTAACATCAAGGATCTACAAGGAACTGTACACCCATTTTCAAAGGAGAGTTTTAGCTGTCCTGTTTTCTAACAGACTGGCACCACTCCTAGGTAAGTAGGATACTCTTTTTTTTTTTTGGAGTTGGAGTTGAAGTCTCACTCTGTTACTCAGTTTGGAGTGCAGTGGCACACTCGCGGCCACCCCAGTGTTGACATGCTGGGCTCTGGTGATCCTTTCACCTCAGTTTTCCACGTAGCTGGAACTATAGGCACACGCTACCACGCCCGGCTAGTTTATTTATTTATTTGTTGTAGAGATGGGGTCTCGCCAAGTTGCCCTGACTGGTCTTGAACCCGCGGGTTCAAGCAGTCCACTCGCCTCGGCCTCCCAAAGTGCTAGGATTGTAGGCCGAGCCACCGAGCCTGGCCAGGATACTCTTAAAAGTCTAACTCCATCAGTCATAAGCAGGGTTTGCGCTTTAGCCCTACTTAGCTATGGATTACAGGTGTATCCACTCGAGTACAGCAAGAAGGGTACCATATTCACATTGGGCCCCATTCACTTCCCATCAAGTCTCTTGCTAAGAGTAATCCTCTGATTTGTCATTTAAAAAAACAACCACTGTTTCCTCAAATCTCTGCAGGATCCTATGAAAAGAGCCAGGCAGTGCACGGCCAAAGTTGGAGAATCTTTTAATCAGCCTTGGATCTTGTTCTATAACTTTAGTTAAGATTATTTCGGTGGCTAGGTATAATGAAATATGATCATATATTGGCTTGCACATTTTGAATCATCACTAAAATAATTAAGAACAACAGTAATCTCATATTATTAGAGTGTTTTAAATTCTAAACAACATAATCACATCATGATTGAATGTTAACGGCTCTCTTCATATCAAACCATCATATATTTTGGGAAAGTATTATAACCCCTCTTTACAGAAAAGAAGGCTGACACCAAGCCCCTTGGATCAGTCAAAGCCAGCATCGAACACATGCCTGTGTGGTACCAAGTCCTGTCTCTCCCCATTAGAACCCATACTTGCTGCCTTCACCAGTGAATCATTGTAGTATCCCTGAAACTATGAACAATCCTTCAAAGCAAAGTCCCTGGGAGACTCAGCAGCAGGATTGTGAAACAAAATTACATGTGGAGGTATGTTGCTGGAGTTATTTTAGCTGAAACTAAAATTTCTGAAGTGAAATAACCAGAGACCTCAAAGCACCTGAAGGACCTCAAAGTTGCTGAAACCATAACTGGAGTGAAATACGCACCGATTTAAAATCCATGTTGTATCCAGCAAGAAATATATTCTTTTTCCCCTAGAAATATTCTTGAAACTTGTCAGGCCGACACCATACTACCCCATGCCCCTTACGGATAAATAATCCCCAAGTCTCAGACATTGCAGGCTTTATTTCGCTTTAAGGTGCATTAAGTGTTGGATGATCCTTCCTTTGACTGGTTTCCTTTGGTTTCCTGGGACCATTCTCCCCTACTAGGCATCTCCACTAGGGTACAGTTCATGGTGCTCTGAGCTTAACTGCTGAAACATTCCAAAGTGCCTGGCAATTTCCACCCACTGGAGGCGAGATTCCCCTTTCCGACAAAACATGACTGTTTAATGCTACTCCAACTACCAGTCGGTCCTTGCCTTGATGGAAGAGAGAAGAAAGACTCCCTGGTCCCAGTGTCGGTTTTGTCTCCTGCCCTGAGACAAAGTGACGGCTTCTGCAGGGAAGGCAAAAATATTAGACCGATGCATAAGTTTACAGCATTTGTTTTGGGCATGGTAACCCTGCGGTGTTGGGAGTTTGTTTATCGTTTGTTATTTGTTATTGAGAGTGACAATGTTGTGCTTGTGAATACACCTTGCATTTGGCAGAATTGAAGAAAGTTAGTACTATTTGTGGGCTAAAGAAAATGGAATGTCAAATGGGAAGAAACAAACACTTCCGACATATCCTTCTGTTTGAATTTAACCGAGGAGTAAAGGCAGTGGAGGTGGCTTGAAACTTTTGTGCCGTGAACAGGGAAAATGCCACCGGGCAAAAAAAATGACTTTGTCTTTTCAAAGAGGGCCACTTTGACCTGATTCTCCACGTTCAGGAAGACCATCAGGCTTTGGTGAAGACCGCTTAAGTGTTTTAAGCCACAATGATTCAGGTCAGTCAACCCAAGAACTGGCAAACTGTAACCAGTCAACCATCATGCGACACTTGCATTCCATGGGCAAGTGAAAAACGCCATGAAGTGATGTATCCGCTCCATCATTTTCCCTCTATCCTTCATAGTTCTTAGTTGGGACCCCGTGACAAAAGCCAGATTCACAAGAGAAAATCAAACAGACATTTATTAATGTGTATACCTTGTGTATGCATGAGAGATATCCAGGGAAAAAACAATAAATCTCAAAGAGAAAGCCTAGAGCTCCAACTTTCAGTATCTTCAACTGCAACAAAGGAGACATAGAGGAAGTAAGATCTGGGAAACACAGGGTAGATAAAGGCTGGTTAGTAAAATTTGTTATGTATGGTCCCTCTGGTGCTGTCTCCAGGCCAATAAGGGTCTGAAATCTTTGCTGAGTGATCAGTCTTTGTCCTTCCATGGTAAAGGGGAGAATGTACGCATTTGTAAATTTATGTCTTGCCTTGAGGTCAAGCGGGGAAGGCAGTGAGCTTTTCATCTCCTTCACCTCTACCTGCAGCCCAAAGTAACTGCTGAAACATTCCAAAGTGCCTGGCAATTTGTCATATTTCAGGGTGACTTTTTTTTAAAAAGTTCATTATTCCTCTGTAACTTTGGATTATAGGCGTCAGTGTCTGAAAAGGCATGGCTGCAGTCCTGAGACATGCTCCTTTCTCAAGAACGATTGTGCAATTCATATTTCGGGGCAGGTGGTCTTTTAACCAACAGTTCAATGTCAATTCTTTGAACAAAGTTAATCTTACACCTTTATCCAAGTATTATAAATATATAGTCCAAAGCCACAGAGAAATAATAAAGTTTTTTAAAAAATCCATCAGCTTCTCTAGTCTCCTCCCAGAGGTGAGCTCTCGTAACCAGTTTTATTTCAGGTCTTTCCAGTGTTACATTCATAACCCTGAGTGATATGCATATATCTTCATTTCTTGACACATCAGCTTTATTTAAATATTTTCTCTGCTGTTAGATTTTGAGTTATACATTATTTTGTTCTTGATAATGGTTACACTAGTGCTCACAGTATGCATCATTCACCTGTTCCAATCCACCTTCACTCAGTCCTTTGAACACTTCTGGACGACGTCAGGCCTTCACAGCGTTTGAGTTCCACCCTTACTTCTGCATATGCTCCAAAAGCCAGGAGACACTGTCTCGAATGCTGTTTTAAAGAGGCACTGTTAGTTTATATTTACCCACATACTTACCCTTTCTGAGGCTCTCCCATCTCTCTTGCAATCGCTTGCCCCCATCCAGGTTCTGTATCTCCAGTCTGGAGGAATTCCTTTAGTCCTTTTTGCAGTGTGGTTCTGTTGGTGATAAAATCTCGGTTTTTAGTTGTCTGAAAATGTCTTTATTTTGTCACATTTTTTCTTTAGTCCATAAAGCTTCTTATTTTTGCCTTAAAAAAAATTGAGTATTGCTTAGGTACAGTTATGTGCACAAATTTTAAGTGTATCGCTTGATACATTTTTATATGAAACCAAGATCCAGAATAAAATTCCTATAGTTCTCCCAAAATACTCCCTCAGGCCTCAGGCCCCTTCCAGTTGCTACTCCCCAACAGGAAGCAATCATCCTATTATCACCCGAGACTAGTTTTGTCTGATTTTGAATTAGAAAAATTAAGCCTATAATAAGCAGTCTTTTCTGTCTGGTTATTTCCCCCCACATTACATTTGCGAGATCCATCCATGTTGTTACCTGAAGCCATGGGTCCTTTTTCATCACTGTATGGTATTCCATTGTGTGGATATGCCACAATTTCATTATCTGTTTTACTTCTTATGAACTCTTGAGTTCTTTCCAGTTTTAACTGTTGTCAATAATGCTGCTATAAACTTTTTTTTTTTTGGCTGCAAAAAGCTTTATTTTTATTTGGTCCAGGGCGGTTAAAAAGCTGCCTAGTGACTGGAGGGGGAGGTTCAAATAGAAGAAGCCCTGATACTTTGAGATGCTATAAATGTTTTTATACATGTTATTTGTTGGACATTTTGCACTGATTTCCCTAGCATTGCGATCGCTGGGTTACAAGGTTTACATATCTTTAGATACTGCCCAAGAATTTGGGAGGTTTGTTACTCCGGGGGCCCACCACCAAGGTGAGAGTTCCAGTTGATCTACATTCTCACCAATATTTGGTGCTGCCAGTCCCTTTAGATTTGCCCATTACTGATGGGGTATAGGGTAGCTCATTGTGATTTGACTTTTGTTTTCCTGATGGCCAATGCTATTGAGCAATTTTTAGATGCCATTGGGATGCCTTCCTTTAGGAGGTATTTGCAAAGTCTTTCCAATTTTCTATTAAGGTATCTTTTTCTTTTCAATTTGGAGTTGCTCTTTGTACAAGAGTTTTTTTTTTTTTAAAGTAATCTGTACTTATCCAAAGTCATAACAATATTTCCCTATGTGTTATTCTAGATGCTTAATTGTTTCACTTCTCATTTGGGGTCTATGATACATCTTGAATCCATTTTTTTAATAATGTGAGATATGGTTCATATTTTCTATATGATTGCTGTGGCTTGGATGTTTATGCTGTCTCCAGAATTCATGTGTTGAAACTGTTAATGGCCAACAGATAATACATTCATCCCTTCCAGAATTCTTGTGTTGAAACTTAATGGTTTCTTTCCCAAGGAAGATTGATTGCAGAACCTGCCCCAACACAGATACCAAAATCCAATATATACTTTAAATTATCTCAATTACGAATAATACATGTGCCTACAATGCAAATGCTATTGTAAATAGTTGTTATACTCTTTCTTCTTACTTTTTTTATTATTGTATTGTTGTTTTTATTCTTTTTCAAACATTTTCTGTTTGAGGCTAATTGAATCCATGGAGAAGGAGCCTGTGACTATGGAGGGCTGACTGTGTTATCTTTAGGAGGTAATTAAGTCATGAGGATGGAGCTCCAGTGAATGGAATCAAGGACTCCATCAAAGAGGCTTGGCACAGGTGCTTGGCCCTCTTGTCTTTCCACCTTCTGCCATGTGAGGACGCAGCAGTAAGGCTCCATCTTGCAAGCTGACAGCAGCCCTCACCAGACACCAGTGCCAGTGTCTTAATCTGGGTCTCCCTGGTTTCCAGAACCGTGAGGCATTTCTGTTCTTTAAAAATCATCCATTCCCAGGTATCTTGTCAAACAAAGACAATGACTTTCCAGTTGACGTAGCATCATTTACTGAAAAGACCCCTTTTTTCCTGCTGTATTGCTGTGGAACTTTTGTCATAGTAGATATAAGTGTGGCTCTGTTTCTGGACTCCGTTCTGTTCTATTGCACTATTTGTCCTTGCACCAAAACTACTCTAGTAAGTCTTTGTTAGATTTTAAATCTATATTATGCTGTTCTTTTCTGTTTGTTAGGTTTTGAATCCATACTATGTTAAAAGATTTTGTGTACAATTAATATTTTTTCTTTCATAAGTTATTTGGAAGCATTCACCAGTAAATCCATCTAGACAAAAGGCTTTCATTTGGGGAAGGTTTTAAATTATAAATTCAATTTCTTTATTAAACATAAGGTTGTTTGAGTTTTGATAACTATTATTTTTCAAGAAATGTGTTTATATTATCAAAGTTGTCAAATTTTTTGCATAAATTTATTTATAATATTTTTCTTGCCTTTGAAGATCTGTAGTATCCCTAGAGACTTTTATTTTTAATTTCTGATATTAAAACATGTGTTTTTCTTTCTCTTTTTACTCTGACCAAACTTGTTAGAGGTTTATAAATTTTATTCATCTTTTCAAAGAGCCAGTTTTTGGTGGCTTTGCCGATGTTTCCTATTGTAGATCTGATTTTAATTTTATTAATTAAAAACATCTTTGCTATTTCCTTCCCTGTCCTTTGTTTGGGCTTAATTTGCTGTACTTTTCTAGCTTCATAAGAAGAAAGTTTATATAATTGATTTTTAATCTTTTTTTCTTTTCTATCATGTGCATTTATAGCTATTACTTTTTCTCTGAGGGTTTTAACTATTTGTGCAAATTTTTATATGATGTATTTTCATTATAATTTAGATCAAAATTGTTTCCAATTTCCATTGCAACTTTAACAATGGCTGCGGTAGAAGTGGGTTACTTAATTTCTAACACTTTGGAGATTTTCACAGGTACATTTCAGTTCGCAGTTTTTATTTTTATTCTGCTATGGTCAAAGAACACACTTTGCATGATTTCAATCCATTGAAATTTATCTAAACTTGTTTTATTTTGTAGCATATGGCCCATTTTGATAAATATTTCATGTATACATGAATACGATGTATTTGCAGCTGTTTTGTTTTCTAACCTCAACTAAGTCAAACTGTTAAGTTGTTCCCATATTTTATATCTTGGTTGATTGTCTTGTCTGCTTCTACTTACTGAGGCAGGTAAGCCAAAATTTTTGCCTATAATATTTATACATCTAATGTTCTTTCCTCTTTTTAGTTCTGCTACATTTTCCTTTGTCTGCTTTGAAGATATTTTGCTTGGTGCACACAAATGTAAGATTGCTGTAGCATCCTGCTGAATTGATAATTTTATTATAGAAGATGGCCCTCTTTATTTCCAGAAATACTTCTTGCCTTAAAATTTACTTTATCTGATATTAGTATAGCTACACCAGATTTCCTCAAGACAATGTTTTCGTGATCTATCATTCTCTATAATTTAACTTTCAAATGTTCCGTGTCTTTACATTTAAAATGTCTCTTGTAAACAACATATTTTTTTAATTAAAAAATCCAGTCTGATTGTTTTTGTTGTTTAATTAAAATTTTTAATCTATATAAACACAATTATTGATACCGTTGGGCTTAAATAAACCATGATGGCATTTGCTTATTTATTATTTTAGCTGTTCTTTGGTACTTTGTTTTTCTTTGTGTTTCTTTTTTTAGATTAACTAATTTTTTTTAACTATTCCATTGCTTCCTCTATTGGGTTATTAGTTATATATTCTTTTATTGTCCTTTTAGTAGTTACCCTAAAGAATACATGAAGCATCTTCAATGTGTCTCCCTATGGACTGTGCTGGAACTTGGTGGCAACTGACAGTTCTGGCCAGGGCTGCTTCCCAGTGTGTCTGAAGGCCTCAGGGAAAGGCAGCAGGCTATTGAGGCCCATGAGGGTGGGGGACTAAGGTCTATCCTCTACCTCCTCCTGCAAGCCAAGTTCTCCAAGCTTTTCCAGTCATCCTAAAATTAGTACTTTTGTAACATCCCCAACAATAAAAAGTCTTACAATAATTTAACTCTATTTACCTCTTTCTATAAAAGTACCTCTTTGTGAGACTTTTATTTTGGCATAATTTATAAACTGGGGAAAACATTACTATTGTTGTTTTGAAGAAACAGCTTTTAAACTTTTTGATAAGTTTTATATATTCTAGCAAGTCCATACTTTCCTGTCATATTATTTTTGTTCAGCTGAAGACTTTAACAGTATTTATTATTATTATTATTATTATTATTATTATTTTAAAGATGTGGGGTACAATTCAGGATTAGGTACATAAGTAGTCATCATCCAGGTAAAGTTTGGGCCTCTCTTTGGTCCCCACTTGGTCTGGTTTGAGATCAGGTGCTGGAACTTGGTGGCAACTGACAGTTCTGGCCAGTTTTGATTGATGTTATTAGTATTTCTTAACAGGAGTTCTATTGGTGGTAATTTTCCTCAGTTTTTGTTTGTGTGAAAACACTTGTACTTGACCTTTATTTTAAAAACCCAATTTTTATTCAAATGAAATTGATATACAACAAAATGAACAGATTTTTTTCAGGGTAGAGGTTGACAAGTGTATAGACCCATCTCATTATAACACCAAAGATCTGAATTGTATCACAACGGTTTAATTTTGCGTCACCTAGATTTAATTGAACCATAGAGTGTGTTCTTGTATTTATCTGGCTTCTTTCACCCATATTATTACATTTTTCAGTAATTTATTCCTTTATATTGCTGAATCATATTTTATTGTATTAATAAATCACAACTTGTTTAACTATTAGACATCTGGTTGGTTTTTTTTTTAACATTTGGCCATCATGAGTGATACTGCTCTGAGTAAACACCTAGGAGTAGAATCACTGTGTAGTTTGGAAGCTGCATGTTTAAACTTTTAAGAAACAGCCAGACTGTTTTCCAAAGTGTTTTTACTGTTTTTCATGACCACTGTCAGTTTATGAGAGTTCTAGTTGTTCTACAAATTTGGTGTTGTTGGAATTTTTTTATTTTATGCATTTTAGTAAATGTGTAGTAAATTTTATCGTAAATTAAATTTTCCTGATGTTTAAAAATGTTGAGCATCTTTTTATGTGCTTATTGATCATTCATATATTTCCTTAGTGGCTTGTCTTTTAATTAGCATGCTTTTCCCCTGCTAATTAAGTTGTTTTTACTTATTGAATGGTAAGTGTTCTTTTTATATTCTGTCAATAGGCATTTTATCAGGTATGCACTTTACAAATATTTGCTCTCATGTGCTTGTATCTTTATTTTCCAAATAATGTATTTTTAAGAGCAGAATCTTTAAATTTTTTATGAAGTCCAATTTATCAAAATTTTTTTATAACTTGTGTATTTTAATCTATTTGACCCACGATCAGAATGCTATTCTACTAAATGTTCTTCTACAAGCTTTATAGCTTCAGCTCTTTTTTTATTTTTAAGATGTGGGGTACAATTCAGGATTAGGTATGTAAGTGGTCTTCGTACAGGTAAAGTTTGGGCCTGCTTTTGGTCCCCACTTTGCCTGGTTTGAGATCAGGTAACCTTATTGATGCTGCGTCTCCCCACCCCACCCACCCCGGCAATATCCCACTACTGCCAATCTCTTTCTTATAATATTTTGGTAAACTTTCAGGGTCTGCTTATGAGTGAGAACATGTGTTACTCTCTTCTTTGTTTCTGTGATAGATCAGTCAGTATGATAGGCTCTAAATCCATCTAAGTTGCTGCAAAGTCCATATGTTGTGAATAGTGCTGCAATAAATATACATGTGGAGATATCTTTGTGTAGAGTGATTTGAGTTCCTCTGAGTATATCCACAGTAGGGGGATTTCTGGGTCATATGGAAGGTCAATGTCTAGTTCATTTAGAAATCGCCACACTGTTTTGCAAAGTGGTTGCATTAGTTTGCATTCCCACCAGCAGTTCAGAAGCGTTCCTTTTTCTCCACATCCCACCAGTATCTGTTGTTTGTTTTACTGTTGGCCATTCTTACTGGGGTTAGAATGTGGTTTTAATTTGCATTTCTCTGATGATTAGTGAGGCTGAGCACTTTTTCATGCGTCTGTTGGCTGCTCATATATCTTCTTTTGAGAAGTGTCCATTCATGTCTTTTGCCCACTTTAAATGCAGCTGTTCATTTTTTTCCTTTCGTGGATTTTAGGCGTTTGTTAGATATATACTTGGCATATATTTTTTTCCCATTCAGTGGACTGTCTTCCTGTTCTCTTAAAGGTTTCTTTTGCTTTGTAGAAGCTCTTCAGTTTGATGAGGTCCCAGTTGTCTATCTTATTTCTTATGGCATGGGCATGAGTAGTCAGTCATTCACACACTCACTTACTCACCGACACATGTGCAAAATTTTCCATACACTCACTCACTCTGGAGCTGGCTTAGTCCTACTGACTCTGTCCCCATCTTCTCAAGAATCTGAGCTTCAGCTCTTATATGTAGGTTTGTGATGCAATTTAAGTCACACTACTTGTGAATGCCTGGGGTAAGGGTAGGGGTTTATGATTTTACATATAGATATCCATTTGCTTCAGCACTACTTTTTTAAGTATCCCTTTTCCACTGAATTTTCTTGAAACTTTTATGAAAAGTCAGCTGAACATATACCTTTGGGTCTATTTCTGGACTCTGTTCTTTTACATTGAGTTATATGTCTATATTCATAGCCATTTTACTTTGTCTTGAAGACTGTAGCTTTATAGTAATCTTGAAATGAAGTTTTTCAACTTTGTTCTTTTTAAAAGTTGTTTTAGCTTTTCTAGGTTATCTGCAATTTCATATAAAATCTAAAAGCCGTTAGTCACATGGAATTATGCTCCTAGTGCCTCCTTTGCACTTTTCTAAATATAGGTTCAATCGGGCATCTTCTCCCAAAAGGGCCCAGTTTTATAGAAATTGAAGACTTACTTAAGATGGTATTCTTTCTCTTCAATCAACTTCAACTTTACTGGATATGTAGTAGCAGCTTCTTCATCAGCAGATACAGCCTCTCCAGTTATTTATATATTTTTTCAGTCCAAACCTGAAGCTGTGTAGCCTGGAATAAATGACTTGGTGTTATCCTTTTCAGGGGGTCCCTTGCCAAAGTTTTTGTATAGGCTCAATGCCTTTTGATGCAGCACTTTGCCTTCAATTGGAATATGTTTCTGTTCATGTCTACCACCTACAAATTCAATTCACTCTGGCTGTAATTATAAATTTTTTAGGGACAAGGTCTTACTCCTTCATGCAGGCTAGAGTGCAGTTGATATGATTATAGTTCCCTGCAGCCTTTGTCTCCTGGACACAAGCAATCCTCCCATCTTAACCTCCTGAGTACCTGGGACTACAGGCGTGAGCCACAATGCATGGCTAAATTTCAAAATATTTTGTAGAGACGGAATCTCACTATTTTTTCCAGGATGGTCTCAAACTTCAGCCTCAAGCAGTCCTCTCACCTCAGCTTGAGATTGGAGGTAGGAGCCACAGCAACCAGCCTGTGTAAGTCACCATGTAAGTCACCCTGGCTGTGACTTACATGGTTTGAAGTACAACTTCTTTTCTCAACCTCACCAGTAGAATTTCATCAGTAGAAAATTTGGTCTTGCTGAAGATCTTAGCAACCTCAGCATAGGATTTTTTTCTTTCTTTCCTTATTAAGGAGAGAACTTTCACCTTTTCACATAAAGGAAGCATTTTGGCTTCTCTTTGACATATTCTAATTGCCAGCATCACTACCCTTATTCACTGGGTCCTTTATTAAGTAAAATAAGGGTGACTTCAACACAAGCATTGCAATACTGCAATAGTTGATCTCACAGCCCAGAGGGCTACAGAGTGATCAACGAGCTGATTCACATCCTGGTGGGACAAAGCGAGATGTAGTGAGAGTTCATCATAATACTCAGAACAACAAACAATTTAAAACTTATAAATTGTTTATTTCTGGAATTGTCCATTTAATCTTTTCTGACCATGGATGACAGCAGCTAGTAGCTGAAATCTGGATAAAACCATGAATGAAGGACACTCTACATTTCATATTATATATATGTGTATATATATACATATATATATATGTGTATATATATATATATATATATATATATATATAGAGAGAGAGAGAGAGAGAGAGAGAGAGAGAGAGAGAGAAGAGAGATATTAAGCACACCAGGTTACATCTCATGTTATTGACTATGTTGTTTAAGTATTTTATATCCTTATTAATTTTATTTTGCCCCCTTGATCTCACTTGCATTGAGAGTATGAGGGGAGATCCCCCAAAGAACTAAAAATGGAATTATCTTTTGGCAACAGACGACTAGTTCTTCTATCATGACAATGCCCCTGCCCACCTCACATTGAGTGTTTAGCAGTTTTTAAGGAAAAACGGCATGATCCCAGTCCTCTACCCTCCCTATTCACCTGATCTCACCCTTAGACACTTTTTTTTTTGTTTCCCTGGATGAAAAAGTCCTCAAATATCAGAAGCACTGAAAGGCATCAAAATTGACAAGTTCAAAAACTGTTTTGAACAGTGGAAAAACGTCTCAGTAGGTGTCTTGCATTAAACGGAGAGTACTTTGAAGGTGACTGAAGTCTAAACATGTAAGAATAGATGCACAACCTTTGATAAATAAATTCTGGTTTGGGGGGCCCTCTTGTATCTTAAAGTCTCCGTTTGTTGGTGTCTCTATATCTCCAAACATCTCCTAAGGTATATGCTTTATAAAGTGGAAGTGGTTGTTCTTTTCCTCCATAGTCATTTGTACTTTTTATGTCTCCCACTTAGTACCCACACAATTAAGAATTCTACTTTCTCTTTTCCTCTTTCCTGTGCCTTTATTTTTAGTTGCATCGTTTCAACTTTATCCGATCATACAACACCCGGATATTGTTTTTTCACCTTTGCTTTAGTGCTGCATCTACAGTTAAGTGCTCACAATGAATTCTTCTGCTGCTGTTTCCCTTTGTTTTCCTGGGTAGGATAGAATTCACTTTCTGGTAAAACATTCAAGAAAAACGACGGGGTGCATGTCCTGCTAGTTTTTGCATGCTTATAACTGTTTTCTTATGACTTTGATTCTTGAAAGATAGCATGATTGAAAATCAAATTGTTGGCTTATCATTTTTTAAAATTTTATTTTATTATAGAAATGTGGAGTACAAGTAAGGATCAACTACATAAGCAGCCTGCATTCAGGTGAAGTTTGGGCTTCTAACTGGCCCTCACTTCCCCCTGGTAATGACCCAAGTACCCTTCGTGTGGTCACGCACCTCCAATTCTCTTCCCTCCTTCCCTTCCCTGACAGTGTCCAGTGACTGCTGATCCCTCTCTTGTGCTAATGTGACTAAAGTTTAAGGTCCACTTAAGAGTGAAAACATGCCGTATTCAGTTCTTTGTTTCTGTGATAGTTCACATAGTATGATGGTCCCCAGCTCTATCCACTTTGCTGCAAAGTGCATGATTTTGTTCTTTATGGTTGCATAATACTCCATCATATAGATGTACCACATTTTCTTTATCCAGTCCACTTTTGTTAGGCAGCAAGGTTGTTCTATGGTTTTGCTGTTGTGAATAGCGTGGGAATAAACAGGCATGTGCAGGTGTCATTTTTGTAGAATGATTTCTCTTCCTCCGGGTATATTTCCAGGAGAAAGATTGCTGGATCGTATGGAAGATCAATTTTTAGTTCTTTTAGCAATTGCCACATTGCTTTCCATAGAGGTTGAACTAGCTTTTTTCCACACTGGTGACAGTTTCTGTTGTTTTTTTGACTGATTAATCATAGTCATCCTTACTGGAGTTAAGTGGTATCTCATTAAAAAGCGGGCAAAGAATATGACACTTCTTAAAAAACAATATACAAGCAGCCAACAGACACAGGAAAAAGTACCCAGCCTCACTAATCATAAGAGAAATGCAAATCAAAACTACAATGAGATGCCATCTCATGATTTCTTTCCTTGAACTTGATACAGTTGTTCGATTTTGCTATGCTTTGCATATTACTTTTTAGCACTGGTGCTAGTTAAATTATCTTGCCCTTGTACGTAATTTGACATTTTTGTTTGGAGAGCCTTTGAATGCTGTTCTTTGTCTTTAAAATCTAATTATTTTACTTAAATATGTCTCTGAAGTCATCATTCTGGGTCAATTCTCCTAGGTTCTCAATGAGCTCTCTCACCATATAGCATCTGGTCTTTTCTTTCCCAAAAGTTTAACTAGATTATAGTTCCAAACATTAGTTCTCTTTCGTTATTTGTTTTACAACTTCAGGGACTCCAATAATATGTCTGTTGAATTTTTTTTTTTTTTTGCCTGTCTTCCATTTCAATCACTTTTCCTCTAAACATTTCTCCTTCTTCTTCTTGGTTTCCTAATTTTCTTTTCCTCTATGTCCCTTCTTAGATTTTCTTTCAAATATATTCTCTTTTAGACATCATGAAATTTAGCTAATTCTGATATGATGTTTGTCTCTTTTTTTTGGTATCTATTTCCTAAGTTTAGTCAACGCTTCTTTCACTTCTTTCTTTTTTAAATGTTAAAAACTTATATTTCATGATATTTTTCAGATTCTCATATGCTGGTTTAATGATGCTTAATTCAGCTTAAAATTTTTCTTACATCTTTCTTCTGCTTTATGGTTATTTGGAGTAGAGAGGAGGAAAATTTCTATCAGTTAATATACTTCGATTTTGTTGTTGTTGTTTTCTTCTTAGGGGAGCTTTATAGATGAAAATGTCTTATGCTTCCATAATTCATGCACACGGTTGGTGGCTTAGGATGATTTACATACAATCCCATTCTCTTATGTGGAGTCCAACTTTTTCAATGGATGGTTTCTTCTTGGGAAGAGGATGTGTACCCTTTGATTTTATTTTTATTTTATTTTGTTTTGCAAAGCCTTAAGTTTCCTTTCTTGCTCATTTTTCTTTCATTACCCAGTCTCCAAAGTCTCTCTCTTCTTATTCCTTTCTCTTCAGAAATATTGCTTTTTAAATTGCCCAGACAAGCCCCATATCCACTTTTAAGTGCACTTCCTGTAGTTGGAGCTCTTTTCTACAGGGATTTTTTCTTTCAGTATTTTCACACTTGTAGTGAACTTCCTATTTCTAAGGGTAATTTATTGCAGTTCCTTGTGTTCCTTCCTGTGCAGGTTTTCCAGAGCTTCCACCAGTTCTTCTTGCAAAGATTTGTGATAGAAATTCAAAAAATGGTTCTACTGAATTTTGATGCTTATTTTTTATGCTAATTAGAAGAATTCAGGGTTTTCTATTTTTTAATTTTGTAGAAAGCATGAGACTTATGTGATTTTATTTGCTCTTTGCAATTTGGTAAAGTTTCTGGAATATGTTTGAAGAGATTCACATCTAAGTAGTTTCCATTACCTTGGCTACCAGGAAATCTTCTCAGTGTAATTTGAATTCATATTTATTCTTTCTTTAGCTTTTGTCTGTTCATGAAATACCACTTTAGAAGGGAAAAAAGTTATTCATATAAAATAAGTGAAGACATATTTCTTCAAAATTTGATTTGTGTAAGACAGTAAAAATACTTGATAGTAAGACACAAAATTTGTTTAAAAAACCTTAATTGACATATATCATAAATTCAATTTTTAATAAAATTGGAATAGCAACCAATATTGTGCATCTTTCTATTGAAAAGGCTCATAATCACATGCTTAGTTAACATTTTTCTGTGTTTTGTTAAATTTGAAATTATGGACTAAATGCGAACTCTCTCTGAAGCAGCTGCACTAGGTCTCAACACAATATTTGTTAAAGTAATGTTTATTATGTTTTCTAAAGATAGGTAACAGCAATGGGAACAAAAAGGATTAAATAGGATTAAACTATACAGTCTGCAACCTTGTTGAGTTCTTTTTCAGTGTTGCATACTCATAAATAATTTCTTAACAGTGACTAGAAGTTTGTTTATACAATATAATTATATTGCATAATGAGTCTGTCCATTATGCAGATAATAAAGACAACTGGGAATGTACTTTGGAGAAAATGTTGAAGTTTATTAAAGATATAAATTATGGATTCAACAAATGCAAAATAATAAGTTTGAACCATATTGTTTATGTACTCCAGTAATTATTCTCCCATTTTCTTCTAATATTCTATTGTTGCTAGAAATTTATGCCCTATTTATCTTCTTTGACTTTTTCCCACAGTGAAACATTACTATTAAACATGTACACATTTACATACACACAAAAACATTCATACACAAACAGGCACCTCATGAGAATAATTACTGGCACTGATAGTGAATAGTAGTAAACCTGAAATACAATAGAGATAACAGATATATTTCTAATAATATAATGGTTTATTTTCTGGTTTTATCTTTAAAACATGAATTAGGAAAATTAAACTTGGAAGAAGTCCTTGTACATGTAAAATACACAAATGGAAGTTGGAGTGATTTTTTGTGTGAATTTTTGAGCTTGACAGAAATCAGATTTAAATGATTTTGAACAACATCTGGCAGCCTAAAGGTTTTCAAGGTGTTTTTTTTCTAGCCACAGAGAAGTCTTGATTAAATGCATCTTCCTTATGGACCTCTGTAATTCCTTGTGAGAGACATGATTAGTTTAAGGTCACCCGAGGAAAAGAGTTAACTTTCTTGACTGAAATACACTATCTGTTTGTGACATTTATTCTCTAACCATGAATAATCAAGCGTTGACTACAGAATTAATTCACATGATATTGAGTCATATCTTTTTCTGAAATATTAAAAAACATATAAACAAAAAGATATAGAAAGGAGATTTTTAACTACAAATCCTTTCTGTGCTGCTTTGGATTAAAAAAAAAGTATGTGTACTTTCAAATGAGTCACCTGTGACTTATGTGGAATAGACAATATCATCCCACATTCTGGCAGCCGGAGATAACTAGGACTGGAGAGTAGTCTTCTGTCCACTTAACCAGTGTTCTCTCAACTATAACTTCCAGCTTCACTGCTTGCAAATTGATGCAGCATTCTCTACTTAAAGTGTACTTAGAAAACTAAGACTACAGTTTTACTCACAACCAAGGCATCTTTATTAAGCTAGATTCTAAATTGTTTAAATTCCATAGAGGTTTGGGAAATGGATGAAGACAGGAAAGCAGTGGGTAAAGGAATGGGAATATTTATTGATCATCAACTATGGATGAGATAGTCAATTCTCACACACACCCAGAATGGCAGATTGGAGTTACCCCATTTTTTCTGGTGAAGCTGAAATTTGGATGCTCCATCAAAGAAGCAAAAGTCCTTGAAATTCTGAGCTTCTAAAACTATGCCTAACCATTTTCCAGTCAATAAAGGAGTCGCTATTTCCAACGAAGTCTTCAATGTCTGAAATCCTTGAGTGCATTTCTTTCCTAACTGTTTTCTGGACCAAATTTCACCTCTGCTCATAAGTCTTGATCAGATCAATATAAGCCCAATGCTCACACTTTCTGACACATTCATCTAACACACTTTTATTTTTTCTGCTATGGAAAAATCTATCTTTAAAACAGGGTAAAGTATATTTTCCCAAGTCAAAGTAGTGCACGCAGAAAGTCATATTTTTTTGTCATGTGTAATAGACACTTATTATTTTCACAAAAGGAAGAGTCAGATTTGATTCCTGCCAAGAAAAGGTCAATAATAGGAACTTTATGAGTTTCAAAGCTGTAGTCAGACTTTTTAAAGCAGGGTCAGTGCTTAGGGTCTGAAACTCAGTGTATATGAGTGTATACACATACACGTGCACATCCATACACAAGTTAATGAGGATTCAAAGACCCTCCTGGTAAAACAAACAAAAAAGACTCAGTGTTTGTTGCCACACCAGTGCCTGTTTTTAAAAAATAGGTTTTCCTATATTTTTATTTTTTACACTGATTTACACCATAATTCATGCTCTAAGGTCAGTATTTCAAGAAAATATTCAGAGAGGTAAAATTTTGTTGTTTTCCTTGTGCTCTGGAAGTTAAGATGCAAATTCTAGATTCATGGCTTATATTTGCAGGAATATATTTCAGATAGATATTTGACACATACTACAACTATTGATTTATTACAATCCATTTTATGCATTTTTTGGAGATAACAATTTGGTATTTGAAAATTCAGAGTCTAATATGTTAGACAAGTCACATTACTGCCGGCTGTGTTATAATGCCAGCTATAATTAATATTTTTAGTGGATCTTTCCAGAATATTTTGCTGCAATACTTTAATCTAATTTTATATGTATAAAAATCCCATTTTTCTCTACAGGTTTAAAAGTGAGGATAGCTCAGGTGCAGAGACAACTTTTCTTTATATATGCAGCATGCTCATCTCATAGAAGAGAGAAATCTTTCTTAATATGCACTAAGCTTACTTTTCTATATTACTAGAGCTTTCAACTTATATATAGTTCCTAATATGGCTTTGCTAGTATTCTAAGTATTTAGGTTAAAACAGGATCACCGAAATTTTGGAATTGTGACTCAAAGTCTTCTAATCAAGAAAATGTATTTCCTAGAGGTTGGACATTGGCATTCTGATATATATGAGATGCTGAAAATGGTTAGAAAAAAGTAAATGGGTATAAATCCTACACTCTTGTGTTACAGCAGGTTAACTATTTTCCACAACTTGATAAAAACTGTGGATGCACATGTTTAATTTTGATAAAATATAATACTTCTGTTATTTTTGTCTCTTTCTTAAATGTAAGGCTTAGATTTGCCTTTCCTTTTTGTCTCCTTTGACTATTATTATAATTCTGTTGGAATAGTTTGAACTTTAAAGTTTTATATGTGATATAACTTAATTTGTACTACTGCTTTCTAAGCTCGGAATTCAAACTTTCATTTTTCTGGGATCACTCTTGTCTTTCTTGAATACATCATCCAACTGAATTTCGCACTCTGGATGCCGGCATACCTTTCCTTCTCAAGACTCAAAAGGTCTCCCTTCAGTACTCATCATACATTTTAGATCTCTCACCCTTATTCTCCAATATGTCATCCCTAGAAATTCATTATTACTTCAGCAATCTGAATTCCACAATCTGATGTCTTGAACATTTGAGACTCTAAGGCAATGACCTCTGACTGGTTCGGTTCATTTCCCCCCACCCCAAAGAATTTTGAAAAACAACCTACTCTCTAAAATAGTTTTGATTCAACAATGAAATCTTTTATCATCTGTGTAAAAGATCCAAATAGATATACCTTCCAAAATATTGTATGTACATTTTAAAATAGAATTGTTCTATCACCCTTTTCAATGAATGGAATGAAAATGATAGTATGGTGATTCGTTATACGTCATCATCCATCCGTTTGAGAAATACACACACTAGCTTTTGAAAGTCAGAAATTTCATATTTTTATTTTTTTCTGTTTAAACCTATATTTTCATTCCACTTCTGCTTAAAATTTTCACTGTCTAATTTATTTTTTGCTTGAAACTCTTTTTATTGATCACCCTTTAATGCTTTTTTTGCAAAGTAAAGCATGCACATTTACATGTTTAAAAGGTTAGTGACCATATGACTCTGTTAAAATAATTATTCTGAGGCTACTATTAAGAGTATTATTAATATGCAATTGATGGACACAACTTACATATAGTATAAGCTTTAAATAATTATTAAACGTAAGAAAAGTAGTATTGGAGTTATATCTCTTACTAAAATGAATGAGACTTTCTTTTTTAAAAATACATATTTTTTACTTTAAAATTGTGGAGTACAGTTAAGGGTTAGGGATACAAATATGCATTGTGCAGTTACCCTTGTTGATGAGATGTGCCCCGCCCCCGTCTCCAGACAGATATTGACTACCGTTAATCCTATCTCCTTTCCCCTCCTCGCCCCGCCCCCATAATTTCCCACCACTGTCAATCCTTTTCCTATAGTATTACGATAGTTGTTCAAGGTCCATTTATGAGTGAGAACATGTGATACTCAGATCTTTGTTTCCGTGAGAGATCACTCAATATTATAAAGTCCAATTCCAATGGATGAGACTTTCTACAGTTGTTTTATATATGCATGAATAAATATGGATGAGTGTGGCATAGTTAAAGTGTGACAAAGTTCATCACGCACTGTAAGATAGATGTAAGTGCTGAGAGAACTTGCTGACACAAATACATACTTGAAAAGAGTTTCCTGAGAGCAATTCTTTGAAATGTTTCTGAGTTATATGCCAAAAGTCACCATGGTCTAATTATTTTTTTTTATTAGTGATCTATTATCTCCTCCTTCAGTTCTGTTAAAGGTTTGGAAAACACCTTAATGGAAGAATAAATTGGTGTCCATTCATTAAAGGGCATTCACATTCTCATCAGTGATATGGATGTTTCCAAGAATCCCTTTGTGTGGGCTGGGTTTCACACCCCAGAGCAATATACCAAAGTAAGAGATGTGCTTTGTTTTCTGTTACGTGAAGAGGAAGGAAAGAAAGAAGAACCTACATCCTCAGAGCCAATTTTAGGAAAGAGTGATCATGGGATTGAGATGCTCTTAAAACCATGGCTGGTTGTGTGTCCCTTGAAAATCCCAGAGACCAAATTATCCAGTCTGAAGATGGTTATACTAGGGCGATGGTGAAGTACAGAGGTTGATAAACTACAGTGTGTAAGCAGAAGGACCAAATTTGGGTTGGAAGGGGCTACTTAGACAAGGCTATGGCCAGGTTTCCTCTTCCTCTTATTACTTCTTCTTCATTAATATTCAGATCTGGCAAGTCTGGGAACATTCCAGGAATCTGTAACTTAGGGCCTCCAGATGATTGTGTTGGGGGGGGTGTCACAGACAAGTCACCCTTTGAGAAACTCTGAACCGCTGGGAAAAAGAAGGACCTGGAATCACTCGATCCTACCCCAGGATCTTCACTCTTCTATCTAGTAGCCGGGTGGATCTTAGGCCCACAGCTGAACCTCTCTAGACTTATTGTCTTCATAGATTAAGCATTGTGATGATTTAGTGAATTGATGTAAGGAAGGCTGATATAGTGCCCATGCACATCGTACATTTTTTGGGTATTATGTTTCGTTATTATAGAGTTGTGGGTTACAAGTGGGAATTGATTGCATAAGTAGGCTGTGTGCAGGTAAAGTTTGGGTTTCTGATTGGCCCTCATTCCCCCTGGCAGTGGACCAAGTACCCTTTGTGTTTTTACATGCCCACTAACCTCTTCCCTCTCTCCCTGCCCTATCAGTGCCCAGCGACCCTTGTGTTAATGCAACTAGTGTTCAGGGCTCACTTATGAGTGAAAACACACAATATTCAGATGTTTCTTTCTGTGATAGTTCATTTAGTCTGATGGTTCCCAACTCCATCCAATTTGCTGTGAAGTTCATGATTTTGTTCTTCTTCTTTTTTTTTTTTTTTAGCTGGAGTCTCACTCTGTCACCCACACTGGAGTGCAGTGGCCGCTCCCGGCCACCGCAGCCTCCACCTGCTGGGCTCCGGCAATCCTTCCGCCTCAGCCTTCCAAGTAGCCAGAATTACAGGCATGCGCTACCACGCCCAGCTGATTCTTTTTATTTATTGTAGAGATGAGGTCTCGTTGCCCAGGCGGGTCTCGAACCCGTGGGCTCAGGCAATCCACTCACCTCAGCCTCCCAAAGGCGCGGGATGACAGGCTGAGCCACCGAGCTCACCTGATTTTGTTCTTCTTTATGGTGGCATAATACTCCATCATGTATATGTACCACATTTTCTTTACCCAGTCCATTTTCAGTGGGCAGTAAAATGGGTTCCTTGCTTTGACTATTGTGAATAGTGTGGCAATAAATGTGCGTGTGCAGGTGTCTTTTCGGGAGAGCAATTTGTGTTCCTCTGGGTATATTCCCAAGGAAGGGATTGCTGGATTGTGTGGAAGATCAGTTTTTGCTCTTTTAGAAATCACCACCCTGCATTCTATTGAGGTTGAACTAACTTACATTTGTACTAACAGTGTAGAAGTATTCCTGTTTCTCTGCAGCCATGCCAGCACCTATTTTTTTAAATTGGTTTTATTTATTTTATTTTATCTTATTTTATTTTAAAAACATGGGGTACCATTAGGTTCAGGTATACAAAGGGTCACTATGCAGGTACCCTCGTTGATGAGGTGTGCCCCTTCCCTCCCCTGGCAGTTTCCTACTACTGCCAATCCCTTTCTTACAGTGTTATGATAATGGCTCAGGGTCTGCTTATGAGTGAGAGCATGTAGTACTTAATTCTTTGTTTCTGTGATAAATCACTCGGTATTATAAATTCTAAGTCCATTCGAGTTGCTGTGACATTCATAATTTTTTCCTTTTTTATGGCTGCATAGTATTCTATTGTGTATATACACCACATTTTAAAACTCCAGTCCTCTTTCAATGGGCAGCATGGTTGGGACCATGTTTTTGCTATTGTGAATAATGCTGCAATAATCATGTGTGTGCAGGTATCTTTTTCATAGAGTGATTTGAGTTCCTATTACAAAGTGGGCAAAAGATATAGACACTTCTCAAAAGAAGACATACGAGCAGCCAACAGATACATGAAACAATGTTCAGTCTCACTAGTCATCAAAGAACTGCAGATTAAAACCACATTGAGATACCATCTAACTCCATTCAGGATGGCCATCATCAAAAACTCAAAAAACAAGATGCTGGAGAGGATGCAGGGAAAAGGGAGCGCTTCTACACTATTGGTGGAAGTGTAAGCTAGTACAACCTCTGTGAAAAACAGTTTGGTGATTCCTAAAAGATTTAAAAATCATACATTCATGTGACCTGTTGTTTTTTGACTTATAAATGACAGGCATCCTTACCGGAGTTAGGTGGTATTTCATTGCAGGTGTGACTTGCATTTCTCTGATGATTCGTGAGACTGAGCAATGTTTCACATGTCTGTTGGCTGCTTGTATATCATCTTTTGAGAAGTGTTTGTTCATGTCCTTTGCCCACTTTTTAATAGGGCTGTTTGTTTTTTTTTTCCCTTTCGGCTCATTAGAGTTCATTGTAGATCCTGAAAGTTAGACCTTTGTCAGGTGCATAATTTACCAATATTTTTCCCATTCTGTTGATTTTCTCCCTACTCCCTCGATGATTTCCTTTGCATGAAAAGCTTTTCAGTTTGATGAGGTCCCACTTGTATATCTTATCATTTATGTTACTCACTTTTGGGGATTTGATCAAGAATTGGTTTTCTACTCCAGTGAGCATAAGAGTGTATCCTACATTTTCTTCTAGGATTCTTATAATTTAAGGTTTTACATTTAAGTCCTTGATCCCTTTTTAGTTGATTTTTGTTTATGGGGACAGGTAGGGACCTAGTCTCATTCTTCCACATGTGGTCAACCAGTTTTCCCAGCACCATTTGCTAAATATGGTTTCCTTTCCCCAGTGATTATTATTGGTGACTTTGTCAAAGATGAGTTGGTTGAGAGACCATGTTTTTACTTCTGGAATCTCTGTACTGTTTCATTGCTCTATGTGCCTATTCCTGTACCAATACCATGCCATCTTAGTTACTGTAGCCTTGTAAAGAAGTTTAAAGGTCTGAAAGTGTGTAATACCTCCCACTTTGTTATTTTTGCTGAGGATTGTTTTGGTTATTTGTGCTCTTTTTTTTGTTTCCAAATGAATTTCTGTATTGTTATTTCCAGGTCTGTGAAAAATGATGTTAGCAATTTAATGGGCGTTGCATTAAATCTGTAGATTGCCTTTGGTAGGATGGACATCTTGACTATATTGATTCTCCCAGTCCTTAAACATGGGGTATTTTTCTATTTGTTTGTGTCAGCCTTTATTTCTTTGAATAGCATTATGTAGTCCTTGTTGTGAATGTCTTTCATTTCTCTGGTTATGTGGATGCCAAAGTATTTCATTTTTGTGCGTGTGTGACTATTGTGAATGGGATTGTGTTTTTTATTTGGTTCTCTGCATGCCTGTTGCTGGTGTATAGAAATGCAACTGTTTTCTGCACATTGATTTTGTAACCCAAGACTTTCCCAAAGTCATTTATCAGTGTGAGGAAGCTTTTGACAGACTCCCTAGGGTTTTCAAGGTATAGAATCATATTGTTTGCAAAGAGGGATAGCTTAACTTCTTCTTTTCCTATTTGGATATGCCTGATTTCCTTCTCTTGCCTGATTGCTCTGACTAGGACATCCAACACTATGTTGAATGGGAAGGATGAAAGTGAGCATGCTTGTCTCATTTCACTTCTTAGGGGGAACACCTCCAGCTTCTGCCCTTTGGGCAAAATGTTGACTGGGGGTTTATCATAGATGGCTCTTATCGTATTGAGGAATGTTCCTTCTATGCCTACGTGTCCGAAGATTTTTATAAAGAAGGGATGATGAATTTTCTCGAATGTTTTTTCTGTGTTTAATTAGATAATCATGTGGTTCTTGGTTTTACACCTATTAGTGTGCTGACTTATGTTTAAGGTCTTGTGAATGTTAAACCAGCCCTGCGTCCTGAAAATGAAGCCTACCTGGTTATGGTGGATGAAACTTGAGATGTGTTCTTGAATTCTATTTACTAGAATCTTGTTGAGAATTTTTGTGTCTATGTTCATGAAGGAGATTTGTCTGTAATTCTCTTTCCTCGTTGAGTCTTTGCCAAGTTTGGGTATCAGTATGATGCTAGCTTCATAAAATGAGTTAAGGAGAATTCCATCATTCTCTACTGCCTGAGATACTTTCAAAAAGATTGGTATCAACTCCTCCTTGCATGTCTTGTAGAATTCATCTGGGAAGCCATCTGGTCCTTATAAAAAGGAGAGACGCAGTAAAGGACACATAAATGGCCACCATTGCAACATCAGCACTGAGTGAATGATCATCTTGCTTCTTGTTTATCTTTTTGCTTTCTTTGTAATTCTGAAAGCTCTTCGTTCACCTTCACATTAAGTAGGATCTAATGTTTTCTTCCATTCTTTACTGTCCCTTTTAGACTTAGCTCAGAAGTCATCTTAATGAAAAAAAATCTGACCACCCTAATTAGAATTTTCATCCATACCTCCTACCATTCCTGGTTCTCCATTCTCTATTCTACTTTTTTTAAAAAAATAGTACGTAGCATCTTCTAACATACTTCAATTTACTTACTCTATTTATAGTTCATTTTAAGCCTCTCAAGGACCAGGACTTTGACTTTTGGGTTCACTAATATATCCCAAGCAGTTATACAGTGCCTGCCACTTAGTAGGTACCCAATAAATATTTGCTAAATGTGTGAATAAATTGTGGGTGGTTCAAACATATTCCTTAGTAAATAAAAGCAGAGTTCGACTTTCAGCAAGAATGCTGGAATATTCTATTGCTGGAAGCTCAATCAATGCATTTACTCTAATCAATGAAGAAAGCTTTACTTGACTTAATAATTTGTCTTGAGAATAAAAACTTAAAGAGACAATCTGCTAATATTATTTTATGACCATTTACCATCAGAGAGAGAGAGAGAGAGCGCGCGCTAGTGTGGGCTGCTGGCTCCCTTCCTAGTCCAGAATTGACAATGCTAAAAAAGGAAGAGAAAACTGTATGGCTTTGGAGAAGGGGGGAAAAACCCAATAGGACCTCCAGGGACTCCGATGGCATTATGACTTGTCATAGAGGGAAAATAGAGGCAAAGGGGAAGCAGGTGCTAAGATGGGTTGGGGAAATATAAGTGGGGCAGACACTGTTTAGTTGTGCTATTTTCCCTTTGCTGCATTGCCTTCCCATCACCAATGTGGGACAGAAAAATAACAGCAATGGCCCAGCACCATGGAGACAGGGATGAGGGACTAACACTGGAATAACATGAACCTTCTGTAGTAGGCGGGGGGCATTCTGAATGGCCATTCACCTCTCATAGATTGGGCCATTAAATGAAAGGGAATGTCTTCCTAAAGAGAATAGTAATGACGGGGGAGGCATGAATGTTAGGGGTTCCTATAAAGGGGCAGGGGATATTGGGAACATGGAGTAGGAACAAGCAGAACCAAATAGAAATATGCTGTGTAAGAATACAATCGTTTTTTTTTGTTGTTGTGGTTGTTGGTTTTTTTTTTTTAGTTGGGGTCTCACTCCATCACTCCGGTGGCTCAGCCTGTCATCCCACGCCTTTGGGAGGCTAAGGTGAGGGAATTGCCTGACCCCGCGGGTTCGAGACCCGCCTGGGCAGCGAGACCTCATCTCTACAAT
>NW_007080588.1:73447-117256 GCF_000164805.1 Carlito syrichta
CGGGCGTGGTAGCGCATGCCTGTAATTCCGGCTATTTGGAAGGCTGAGGCGGAAGGATCAGCGGAGCCCAGCAGGTCGAGGCTGCGGTGGCCGGGAGCAGCCACTGAACTCCAGTTCAACTCAAAAAAAAAAAAGAATACAACCGTTGAAACAAACAACAAAATAAAGGAATAACTGGAAGAAGAAGTGCAGTCAAATAACTTATTCGTGATTTAGAAATTCAGACTGAAAAAAATCCCTCTGAAGCATCAGGAAAGAGTAAAAATATGAAAAATATAATAGAAAAGTTGAGATGTAAAAGATAGTGTATATACATATAAATAAAGAAGAATATATAATATATATATACACACTTGTACATATATGTATATATGATGTCCCCAAAAAAGAGAAAAATACTTTTTAAATGAGTAAAAATTTTCCAAAAGCAAAAATGCAAAGATTTTACATTGAAGAGGACCATAGAATCCAAATTGTGTAAATAAGGAGAGCCCTCACACACACATGTATTTAAGACCATTAAAAAGGAAATTCTAAAGACTCCTATGTAGAAAGAGATGGTTAACCACAGGATAATAAGGATCAGATTTCCCAACAGCAATCCTGGAAGAAGAACTTACTTCATATTCTGCTAAGTTATAATTTTAATGTGAGGGCACAGCAAATATATTCTCAAGCATATAAGGTTCAGAAAGCTTATTTCTCAAAGTTCTTTGAAAACACTCTTGGAAAATGTACTCCAGTAAGGAGCTCAATGAATTCAAGAGCATGCCAAGAACTCTGTGGGAAAGAAGGGTGAATAAATAACCAGGTAAAATAAATAACTAGATAAAAATTATTGGGGCATAAAAATGAAATAGGCAGGGCTCGGTGGCTCAGCCTGTAATCACAACACTTTGGGAGGCCAATGCGAGTAGATTGTCTGAGCCTGTGGGTTCAAGACCAGCCTGGACAACTTGGCGAGACCTCGTCTCCACAATAAATAAAAAATTAGCCGGGTGTGGTAGCACAAGCCTATAGTTCCGGCTACTTGGAAGGCTGAGGCGGATCGCCGGAGCCCAGGAGGTTGATGCTGTGTTGGCCACGGGCATGCCACTGCACTCCAGCCTGGGCAGCAGAGTGAGACTCCAACTAAAAAAAAAAGTCAAGAAACAAGACAGAAAGAAGGCAGGGGGGAAGGGAAGAGGAAGAGAGGAAGGAGGGGAGAAAATAGGAAAATAAAATAAATCAAATAGTTCAGAAATAAAAATCGAGACCACATTAAGTTTCAAAAATACATTCATTGAGGTGATTTTGGATTTTAGAAATTATTAACTTAATTAAATTTTCTGATTTCTCTAAAAAAATGTTACGGTACAATTTCTTAGTTCTGTTGATCCTAGTCTAACTTTTTAACCAGAACATTCAGGAAGAGGAAGAGGCTCTGTGGAGTTGGAGAAGGGTTCTCATACTTGTTGATGCCTTTCAATATGTGAACTTTCTTCATGTTTTGGTCTATATGGAGATGTTGGGGAGTGATGGAGAGAAATAGGTTAGGCGAACGGTCCATCAGAGCTTAAAATATCTGTAGAGCCATATGAGTCCAAGGCTGGCCGTGCAAGGACTAGACTGATTATGCATCCTTCCTTGGCTCATTTCATTTCTGGCCACATTGTATCAACTGGAAGGTTGTACATAGGTTTAGTTCCAGCCCTTTCACCCACTCTTGTGGGTGGTCATCAGGGGACAGTTTATGGGACACATTAACAGGCTGTCTGTTGGAGCTAAGGAACATTAACAGGCTGTCTGTTGGAGCTAAGGAAAATACTCCGGTAATGGAAAGTGTGACTAGCAGATCAGTTTAACACAAGACGGGAGTCTTGAGATTAGCATTATTCAGTGCATCATTTCTAGGCCGTGAGTCAGTTGCCTGGGTCTTGGTCTTGCTTCGCCCGGCATGGATTTGGGGTCAATATTTCAACAACCCAGGTCTTAGTGAACGGATTTACTCAACGAAGGCATCGGGTGGATTCAGTTCCAGGATCCCTTCCAGCCCTGATATCCTGGGACTCCACAGATTGAATATTGACAAAATGATCACACTGACTTTGAGATGAGATAAAGATGATTTCCTGTCTTTGATGTGTCCTAAAAACTCAAATGACAAGAGCTACCATTTACTGAGCACCTATTCTGTCCTCAACTTGACATTCACCATTCTGTTGAATGTTAGCCTCAGCGTTACAAAAGAGATGGCGACCTGCCGGTTTTTCAAAGGGAAATTGTGAGGTTTGAAATGGGAATGTAAGTGGTAAGTGTCAGAAGAAAGATTTGAACTCAGGATTGGTCGGTGACAAAGACTCACTCAGTTTTTCCTCCTGCAAGTAGCTTGCACTTTCCCTTGATTATTTGCTGCTGCGTAAAAAGTTGCCTCAAAATTCAATGGCTTATTACCTTTCTGTAAATGAGGAATCCGGGAGTGTCTTAGTGGATTGTTCTGTCTTGGGGTCTTCCAAGTGATTCTGTTGGAGTTTGGCCACAACTGCCGCCTGGAAGCTTGCCTGGGGCTGGGAGAGGTACTGGCTGTTGGGGGGAGGGCTTAGTCCTTCTCCACATGGGCCTCTCCACAGGATTGCTGAGTGCCTTCAGAGCATAGCTTCTGTCTTCTCTCAGAACAAGTGACCCAAGAGCAAGAGAGACAGGCCGAAGGGATATATTCTCCATGACTTATCCTGGAAAATGACGTGGCATCACTTCCACCACCTTCTACTTAGTCAACATAAGGCATTAAGTCTGGACCACACTCAAGGGGGAGGGAATTCGATGCCAGTGTTTAAAGGAGAGAATGTAAAAAATAAGTACATATTTTATTTTTGTTTTGAGTCAGGGTCTCACTCTGTTGCCCATGCTAGAGTCTGGTGGCACAATCATGGTTTCCCACAGCCTCGACCGCCTAAGATCAGGGGATCCTTCCACCTCAGACTACCAAGTAGCTGGGACTACAGGGGTGTGCTACCACATCCAGCTAATTTTATTTTTTTAGAGACGAGGTCTCACTATGTTGCTTGTCTTTAACTCCTAGGCTCAAGCAATCCTCCTACCTCAGTCTTTCAAAGTGCTGGGATATCAGACACGAGCAACCACACCTGGTCTATACATTTTTTTAAATTCAATGTTTTTCCAGTATTTTAAAAATTGTAGTTAAAAAAACATATGACATAAAATCGGTATACACCTATTTTCAAGTGCATAATTTAGTAGTCTTGTGTATGTATCCACACTGTTGTGCAGACAAAGGCCACTGAAATCCAGAAAGCTGAACCTGACTTGTGTCTTGTGTCTTGTTCACATGGCCCCTTTCTTGCCCCCAGTGTCTGGCAAAGGGCCTGTTTGGTAAATATTTGTGGTGTTAAACTAGATGACGTCAGCTATGGCCACCTAATCCTTTTCCCTCTTAACATTTTTTCAAAAACTTGTACGTAAACAACCACCAAAAAAAGGGATAAAAAGAAAGCAGATTTAGCATCAAGCCTAAGATGTTAGAGTTTATGACTTTATGCACAAGCTTGATATACATCATGATATTATTTTGTCATGTTCTATGTATTTGCCCCTAAATAAAACTGAGATTCAAAGCTGCAGTTTTAAACAAGAGCTATATTTTCAGGTGCTCAAAATAAGAATCAGAACTCAGCGTACAAACTGGCATAAAATGGATATTCTCTCATGTGAATATTTCATGTAAAGATTTTGTAAGAATTTTGACTCTGTAATTCAGATTCACTTCCAGACTTTACATTTGAGAGTAACCTTTCTATCTACTGTAAGGTAGATTTATAGCTAGAGAAGCATATTTTTTTCACATGGTTCACTTATTAAGCTATAATATATATAATACACACACACACACACACACACACACACACACACACACACACAGATTTGAAAGAATATTTTTGGTTGCTTTTAAACTTTTACCAGAAATCTGTCTCTCTCTGTCTTTCAAATATTTTTGAGTTATAATTATCGTTTCATAATCTAGGTATTTTTTTAAAATTCAGATGAAAATTAAACAATTTATCAAACTTTGAATCTGGCAATTGACCATGAAATAAATTTTATTTAGTTAATTTCAAACCAGTTTATTTTATATATATATATATATATATATATTTTTTTTTTTTTTTTTTTTTTTGAGTTGGAGTCTCACTTTGTTGCCCAGGTTGGAGTGCAGTGGCATGCTCACGGCCACCGCAGCCTCGACTTGCTGGGCTCAGGCGATCCTTCTGCCTTAGCCTCCCAAGCACCTGGAAGTACAGGCATGTGCTACCACTCCTGGCTAATTTTTTGATTTATTGTAGAGACGAGGTCTCGCCAAGTTGCCCAGGCTGGCCTCAAACCCCTGAACTCAGGCAATCCTCCCACCTTGGCTTCCCAAAGTGCTGGGATTACAGGCTTGAGCCACCACACCTGGCTTGTATATTCTTAAATAATACACAGTGTCAGTGAAAACAATTATTTTTAACTAAATGAGCACACCAAACATTCTGTATAAGCACATTTGATTAAATTGTTAGAATCAGCTCCATGATAGTCACACACAGCCACACGCATGGTCATTCATATCATGAAGAATAAAGCACATTTTCCAGGTTCTGAAATTTCAAATGGGCTGAGCATTTCGGGGCACCCATACCAGAAGTGCCAGCGTATGAGTCCCAAGGAAGAAAACTTCAAATTCTGAACTTGGGCAAAATAGGAACTTGCTAAGGGCTGCTTGTGCTTCTAGAGTAAGAGATTTTAAGCATTATTGTAATTATTTTTATGCACAAACTCCCCAACCTTCTATTTCAAACACCTTTTTAATATAAAAAGGCATTTTTAAAAGGAAAGGAAATAAACAAGGGGATTATTTAAAACTCTTTAAGTGGTACTAAAATACAGTCCCTTAAGCATTTAACACAGCAAGCACCTTCGTGTGTAATGATTAAAATAGCCTGAACAAGAAGTGGGGCATTTTTTGACAAGGTGAGCATTCTCATGCCGAAACCCATGCTTTCGGTTATATAAAGCAAAAGTTTCTAAAAATGTGAAGTGCAGACAATTCACCCAGGCCACACTGCTCGTATTTGATATTGTGTCCTATAAACTTCTAAAGTAACAGAGAAAATGAGGTGTTTTGATTTCATATAGGTCGGTTTTCTATCCTCTCTCTTTCCCCCTCTCTCATTCTCCTCTTTGCCTAATTACATATTTTTGAAAGTATTGTAAGCACATTGAATTAGACACTAAAAATAGAGAAATCCATGCTGTCTTATGATCCTGATAGGATAACCTAACCCCACTTTGGAGAACTTTTCTCACTTGCTTTCCTTGTTGTCTACATTAAAACACACACACACACACACACACACACACCACACCACACCACACACACACACACACATACAAACAATCGGCTATAAGTTTTCAGGGTTGTATAAGAGTTTATTCAATGCCTCACACATTGTTCAACATGCACAGTGTTTTCAGCTGTCCTAAATTTTAAATAATGCTGTATCGTATATCCTTATGGACACAAGTTCTCCTCCTCCCTGTCTCCCCCATTTAGAATTGCTACCTTGAGCTAAATTTCAAGTGGTGTTATAGAGTCAAAGGGCGTGAATTTAAAGTCTTAATACATATCACCAAATTGCTTCCAAAGGCATCGTATCATTTTACACTGTCCCCAGCAAAGGCTGCATCTGCCCATGGCACCTCACTCTCACCAGAAAAGAAAAATGAAAACGTCCCCTTATTTTACAGAAGCTAGATGGAGTCATAAATTTAGTAGACTTTTATTAATTCACCACTGGGCATAGTGACAAGAGACCCACGGTCTCTGTCCTTGAGGGACTTACTATCTAGGTGTGTAGACAGGAAACTTCCAAAAGGGTATAAAGATGACCGCCTGGAAATTCAGACGTGAGCTTCCTTCCGCCCCTCTAAAGGCAGCCTTCACACACCCTGATGGCTAAGGAGAGAGCTCTGGCTTTTTACCATCTCAAGGTTGCCTTATCCTGAAAGGCTTATCCCTACTGTTTCCAAATCCATCGGGAAAAGGTGCCCCAGTCCCTATGGTGAGAAGAAACTATAGATTCTCCTTGCAGGATTCTTTTGCAGTGTTACCGGTGGGTACAGGTGCCCAGGCGTGCTGGGTCATTACATAGAGCCCAATGAACAGAGTCAGGCCTCTACAAACAGTCACTTGTTTTTTGAGAATAATCCAGGGTAGATGCAAACTGGGGCGCTTGGGTAGGTAGAAAAGGCTCTAACAGTTTGTGTGGTGGGCTGAAGCATGAACCCGGGAGGCCCCCACTATGATTGAGTTAGATATGACAAAGCCACCTTGGACAAATGTGCAGGAAGGGGTTCACAGGCTTAGGAGGAGTGTAGTATTACTTGTCACTTAAGACCCACTCATGCACATGAGGAGAATCCAGAAGAGACAGCCCTCTCACAACTTCAAAAAATAAATGTGTGAGTGGATCCCCGATCGCTCTGAAGTATGATCACTCTTCTCCATAGCCAGATGCCTCATGGAAGGAACTGCAGTCACTGAACTGAGAAAACTAAATGCACAGGGAGAGAATGGATTCTAGGTTGCAGGAGCCAAGGGCAGCAGTCATCCTTCAAAGGCAGGTGGGCATAGCTACCATCAGGGACGGTCACAGCACAGACTGCTGCTGTGACCGTCTGACTCACGTGGACTTTCGACGTTGGCTAATTGATCATGGTGTCCCCGTCCCTGAAATAAATAGGAGGGAGCCCACACGATTCTCACTTGATGTGTGTAAACAGAAAAGCTCCAGGTCAGGCGAACAAAAGTCTAATCTGAATCACCGAAACAGAAAGTCCCCGCCCTTTAATCAATTCCCAGACTTGATCCAGTTTACGGACTCAGAACCCTTTGAATAAAGGAGAGGTCTGTCCCCTGGAGGAAAGGACCCTGGTACATTCCCCAAACTGATACAGTTCATGGTTGTCATGAACCGTATCAGTTTCCCAAAGCGGCCTGTTTCCCAAGGCGGCCTACGACTTTCCTCGGGGTAACTGTGCATTGAGGAAGAGGAATTAAGAAGGTTTCTTGGCAAAGAGCTGAGTGTCACATGTTCTCACTGATAAGTGGACTTTGAACTGCTACCGTAATACTCTAAGAAAAGGATTGACAGTAGCAGGAAACTGCGGGGGGCGGGGAAGGTGGAATTGACAGTAGTCAATATCTGCCTGGGGAAGGGAGGGCACACCTCATCAACAAGGGTACCTGCACAATGATTATTTGTATACCTAATCCTGAATTGTACCCTACAATTTTAAAATAAAAATTAAAAGAGGGGGGAAAAAAAGGTTTCTCGGGACTACTGGACAATGGCTCCAAACCGGTGATGATTCCAGGAGATGCAAAACATCCCTGTGGTCCACAGTCAGAGCAGGGACTTATGGAGGGCAGGTGACTAGCAGAGTTCAGCTCAGGTTTGTTTCACAGTGAGCCCAGTGGGTCCTCAGACCCATCATGAGGTCATCTGTCCTGTTCAGGAATGCGTGACCGGAGCAGATACACTCAGCATCTGAAAGAATCCCCACATGGTGGACTCATTGGAATCATTATGAGCTTTGGGTAACCTCGGACAAGTGCTTTACTGTCCTTCTGGGTTCTCATCTGCAAGATGGGTATAGCAGTTATGTCTACGTCACATGTGTGTTGTGAGGAATAAGTGAGTTAAGATACACATATCTTCTTAGCTCTGCATTGCTTCAACCAGACGTCCGTCACTTCCCCCATGAAATCTTTTTGAATAAATCCTAAGTGTATCATTTTATCTATAGCAAATTCAGTAAGTATCCCTAAAAACTAAAATATCTTTTGAAAAACGTAGTCACAGAACTATTATCATCTTTATACATTAGCATTTTTTGATATCAGATAGCCAGGGTTTGGATTTCTGCATTGCTTTATAAAAGTTTTGAAGCTTTTTGTTTGAATCAAGATTCATATAAGATCAATATAAAGCAATCAATTGATAACTTTAAGTCACTTTTAATTCATTAGTCTTTCTCTCTTCTCTCTCTCTCTCTGTCACACGCGTGCTCTCTCTCCCCCACCCTTTCACAATTTATTTGTTGAAGAAACAAATTTTTTGAGTTGGAGTCTCATTCTGTCACCCAGACTGGAGTGCCGTGGCACTCTCCTGTACACCACAGCCTCAACCTGCTGGGCTCTGGTTATCTTCCACCTTGGCCTTCCAAGGAGCTGGAACTACAGGCGTGCGCTACCACGCCCGGCTAATTTTTGATTTATTGTAGAGACGAGGTCTCGCCAAGTTACCCGGGCGGATCTCGAACCCACGAGCTCAGACAATCCACTCACCTCGGCCTCCCAAAGCGTTGGGATTACAGGCTGCGCCACCAAGCCCAGCCAGAATCATTTGTCTTATAGAGCTTCCCTCAGTCTGCATTTTGATTACTGCATTTCCATTTCAGAGTTGCATATTTCTTCTATTGTATTCCTGAAAATTAGTAGCCAGATCTAGAGGCTAAGTCGGATTATGGTTAATTTTTTTAAAAATATAGTCAATGTTTTACCACTAACTGAATCATTTTTGTGTACATGTTATCCTAAATTTGGCCTGTAGGACTCCCTTGAAGCTGTCTCCTATGTCATTATTTTCTATCAGTTTTATTGCAGTGTAATACTTGTACAATAAACTGCACCTATTTCAAGTGTACAGCATGAAGAAATTTAACACACATATATAGCTATAAAACGGCTGCCATAGTCAAGATATAGAATATTTCCATCAGGAGAAAACATTACCTGTGTTTCTTTGAAATTAATTTCTGTCCCCTCCTCTGCCCCCAGGTGGCCGCTGATCCTGTTTCTGTAGAGATGAAGTTGTTTGATTTTTCTTGAATTTTATATAAATTGAACAATATAGTAATACCCTTTTGTGTCTGGCTTTCATTCAATGTAATACTTTTGAGATTTACCACATTGTTCCATGTATCAATAGTTCATTCCTTTTGTATTTCTCTGTAGTATTACATTGTATAGATATGTCACATTTGGTCTGTTCATTTATCCACTGATGAACATTTGAGTTGTTTCCACTTTTTGGCTGTTATGATCATTTGTGTAAAAGTTTTTGTGTGGGTATATGTTTTCATTTCTCTAGGGTAAATACTTACTTTGAAATGGCTATCTTGTATAATAAGCATGTCTAATTTTTTAAGAAACTTTTCAACAGTTTTTAAAAGTGACTAAGCCTTTTTATTTTCCCGCCAGAAATGTGTGGTACTCCAGTTGCTACACATCCTTGTGAGTCTTTTTAATTTTGGTAATTACTTGGGTGTGTACTGGTATCTCAGCTCCCTGATGACAATTGATATTGAGGATGCTTTCATGAGCTTATTTTTTTTTCCGGGAAATATCTACTCAAAGTTTTATTTTATTTGGGGTTGCTTGCCTTTTTATTATTAAAATTTTAAGATTTCTTTATATATTTTGAATGCAAGTCTTTTAATAAATATATAGTATATAAATTTATGTATATGCTATATAGTATATAATATATACAACACATATTGCATATATATTTGTAAATTATAATATGTATATATCTGTCAACATACTTATATTCTTGTTCTCTTTATTTCTCGCTCTCCGTCTCTTTCTATATACATATATAGTATTCAATATATAATATTTTATTCCATTGTGATTTGCTTTGTTATTTTTTAGAAGTGTCTTCCAAATATTGATGATTTTTAAAATTTGATTGTGATCAATTTATGACTTTTTTTATGGGCTAAATTTTTGTGTCTTATCTAAGAAGTGTTTTTCTAAACCAAAACCACAAAATTTCCTCTATGTTTTCTTCTAGAAGCATCATAGTTTTAGGTTTTACATTGAAGACAATGATCCATTTAGAGTTCAGTTTTATAAATGATATAAGTAAAGAGTCAATGCTTTTTTTTTCCTGCTCCAACACCATTTGTTGAAAATGTTTTCTCTTCCTCCTAGAATTGTCTTGGTAACTATCAAAAATCTACAGACCATACATGTGAGGGTTTGCTTCTGGGCTCTATTTGGTTGCATTGATCTATATCTTTTCTCAATATCATACTGTCCTTATCCTTGCAGTTGTCTAGCAAGTTTTCAGTCATATAATTTAACTTTCCTAATTTGCTTCTCTTTTTAAATTGCTTTGGCAATTCTAGTTTATTTACATTTCCATGTAAATTTTACAAAAAGCTTCTCAATTTCTAAAAAAAAAAAAAAAAAGACTGCTGGAATTTTGATAGGGATTACACTGAATCTATAGACCATGTCTTAGAGAAATTATATCTTTTTTTGAAGTTGGTACATGAAGATCCTGCAACACATTTATTTATTTTTTATTTTTAAAAGAAGTTATTATCACTATACTAAAGGAAATTTTTTTATTTTAAAGATGTGGGGTACAATTCAGGTTTAGGTATACCAATGTTCATTATCCAGGTACCCTTGTTGATGAGGTGTGCCCCTCCTTCCCCTGGCAGTTTCCCTCAACTGCCAATCCCACCCACCCCCTCTCCTGGCAGTTTCCCACTATTGCCAATCCCTTTCTTATAGTATTATGATAATCATTCAAGGTTCACTTATGAGTGGGAACATATGGTACTCTGTTCTTTGTTTCTGTGATAGATCACTGAGTATGATTGACTCTAAATCCTTACAATTTGCTGCGAAGTCCATATGTTTGTCCTTCTTTATGTCTGCATAATATTCCATGTTCATAGTAAATGTACTAATCTGAACTAGGTATATCTTTCTATTTATTAAAGTATTCTTTAATTTCTCTTAGCAATGTTTTGCAGTTTTTAATGCAGGTGTCTTGCATGCCTTTTGTTAAATCTAAGTATTTTATGTTTCTGATTTCACCATAAGTGGGATAATGTTTTATATTTTCTTTTTAGTTCTTTTCTGCATGCTTTGACATGCTTCCTTACCATCAGTTTTTGAGTGTTATTTTGTTTTCTGACACCGAGAGTTGGTATATACTTTTCCTGTCCAGGACTAGAATGAAGCTTTTTTCCCCCTCAAGTAACGGGGTTCTCTTTAGTGGAAAATGGCTATTTTGTCTTTAGAATATATTCCACTGATGATATATAGTCACTGTACTGAGTTCAAAAGTCACTTGAAATGATATCTTTCTCTGTGTAGTTATTTTGCTCATTTAATATACTGCTGGGATTATTTGATTCCACTTATTTCCAAGTTTTAGGGTTTGCTTCTCTCTACTGATATAATTTCATAAGTATAATATTAACTTGGTTCAAAAGCCCAAATTATATGGTCTTAAAGAAGTCTTGCTTTCCCATAACCGCCATTATTTTCCTTGTAGTGGTCTTTTTTATTAGCCTGTGCTTTATCTTTCTGAAGGTTTTTCATTTTGCAATTATGGATTTTTATTTCGCCGCCTATCTTTTACGAATTCAGCATGATTTAGACACTGTTCTGCATCTTGCTTTTACCACTTAACAATATATCCTGGCCATTACTCCAAATATGTACACAGTTATCCCTCAATATCCTTGAGGAATTGGTTCCAAGACTCCCTGAGAATACCAAAATCTGGATGCTCAAGTCTCTGACATTTAAAAATGTGTAGTATTTGTGCATAGCCTAGGCACATCCTCTTGTATACTTTAAATCATCTCCAGATTACTTACAATACTTAGTACAACATAGATGCTCTATAAATAGTTGCTGTGCTGTACTGTTTAGGGAATAACGACAAGAGAAAAGTCTGTATGTGTTCAGTACAGATGCAATTTTTTAAAGTTTTATTTTAAAGATGCTGAGTAAAAGCCAGAATAGGGTACACAAGACGTCTAGATTCAGGTGAAGTATGGACCTTTTATTGATTTGATGTGTCCCCTGTCACCTCGTGGCAGTATGCTGCTACTGCCAATCCCTTTTCTGTAGTATTATTTATGTGTTCAGAGTCCACTTATGAGTGAAAACACGTGGTACTCAGTTCTTTGTTTCTGTGATAGATCACTGAGTATAATAGACTCCAAATCCATTCAAGTTGCTGTGAAGTTCATAGTTTTTTCCTTCTTTATGGTTGTGTAATATTCCATCACGTATGTGTACCACATTTTTTTTTTTCCAGTCCAGTTTCAATGGGCAGCATAGTTGATTCCACGTTTCTGCTATTGTGAATAGAGCTGCAATAAACATGAGTGCTCAGGTATCGTTTTTGAAGAATAATTTTTTTAAAATTTATTTTAAAGATGTGGGATACAATTCAGGGTTAGGTATACAATTGTTCATTATGCAGGTACCCTTGCTGATGAGGTGTGACCCTCCCTTCCCTGGCAGTTTCCCTCAACTGCCAATCCCTTTCTTATAGTATTATGATAATCATTCCTGGTCCACTTATGAGTGAGAATATAGGGTACTCTGTTCTTTGTTTCTGTGACAGATCACTGAGTATGATAGACTCTAAATCCACTCAAGTTGCTGTAAAGTCCATATGTTTGTCCTTCAGAAGAATGATCTGATTTCCTCGGGGTATATTCTCAGAAAGGGGATTGCTGAGTCATATGGGAGGGTAATTTCTGGTTCTTTTAGGAGGAGCCACACTGTCTTCCAAAGAGGTTGCACTCGTTTGCATTCCCACCAGCAGTGTAGAAGCATTCTTTTTTCTCTGCATCCTCACCAGCATCTGTTGTCTGTTTTATTAATGATAGCCGTTCTTATTGGAGTTAGGTGTTATCTCAATGTGGTCTTGGTTTGCATTTCTCTGATGGCTAGCGAGGTTGAGCATTTTTTCATGTATCTGATGACTGCGCACATGTCTTCTTTTGAGAAGTGTCTATTCGTGTCTGTTGCTCACTTTTTAATGGTGCTGTTGGTTTTTTCTTTTCAGCACGTTTATATTCCTTGTAGATCCTGGATGTTAGGCCTTTGTCCGACATACTGTTGGCAGATATTTTTTCCTATTCTGTGGGCTGTCTCCCTGTTCTCATGATAGTTTATTTTGATTTACAGAAGCTTTTCAATTTGATGTGGTCTCACTTGTCTATCTTATCTGTTATGGCATGGGCTTTTGGGGTTTTGATCAGGAATTGGTTGCCAGTTTCAATTTACATAAGGGTGTCTCCTGAGTTTTCTAAGATTCTAATAGTTTGAGGTTTTACATTTAGGTCTTTGATCCATTTCAAGTTGATTTTTGTGTATGGTGATAGGTAGGGGTCCTGTTTCAATTTTCCACATGTGGTCGGCCAGTTTTCCCAGCACCATTTACTGAATAGATTCTTCTCTCCCCAGTGGTTGTTAGTGGAGGCTTTGTCAAAGATGAGTTGGTTGAGGAATTAAGGTTTTACTTCCGGAATCTCTATCCTGTTCCATTGGTCTATTGGTTCTTGTACCAATCCTAGGCTGTTTTGATTATTGAAGGCTTATAATAAAGTTTAAAGTCCAGAAGTGTGATACCTCCTGCTTTGTTTCTTTTGCTGAGGGTTATTTTGGTTATTCATGGTCATTTTTGTTTCCACATGAATTTCTGTATTGTCATTTTTTGGTTTGAGAAGAATGATGATGGTAATTTAAAATGAATGATGATGGTGTTAAATCTGTAGATCGCCTTGAGTAGGACGGACATCTTAACAATGTTGATCCTTCCAATCTATGAGCATGGGATATATTTTCATTTATTTATGTCAACTTGGATTTATTTGAGCAGTGTTTTATATTTTCATTGTAAAGGTCTTTCACGTCTCTGGTCAGGAAGATGCCAAAGTATTTAATTTTGGGGTTAGCTATTGTGAATGGCATTGTGCTTTTTATTTGTTTTTCTGCCTGTTTGTTGTTTGTGTATAAACATGTGGTTGTGTTTTGCACATTGATTTTATACTCTGAGACTTTGCCAAAGTCCTTTTTCAGTGCAAGGTGGTTTTTGACCGACTCACTTGGATTTTCCAGGTATAGGATCGTATCATCCGCAAAGAGGGATAGCTTAACTTTCTCTTTTCCTATTGGGATACCTCTGATAGCCTTCTCTTGTCTGATTGCTCTAGTTAGGACTTCCAGCACTATTTTTTACTGGAGGGGTGAGAGTGGGCGGCCTTGTCTTATTTTGGTTTTCAGGAGAAATGCTTCCAATTTCTGTCCATTTAGTAATACGTAGGCTGTGGGTTAAATGTAGATGGCTCTTATTATTTTGAGGTACGTTCCCTGTATGTCTAGGTGTTCAAGGCTTTTTTTCAAGAATGGATGCTGGATTTTGTTGAAAGCCTTTTATGCATCTAATGATATAATCACGTGGTTCTTGTTTTTATACTGTTGATGTATTGAATCACATATGTGGTCTGGTGGATGTTAAACTAGCCCTGCATTCCTCGAATGATGCCTGCTTGGTCATGGTGGATGATTTTTGAGATGTACTGTTTGATCCGATTTGCTGGAATCTTGTTGAGAATTTTTGCATCTTTGTTCTTCAGGGTCATTGGCCTGTAGTTCTTTCTTTGATGGGTCTGGGTGGTTTGGATATCAGTGTGATGTTAGCTTCATAAAATGAATTGGGAAGAATTCCGTCTTTCTTGATTGCCTGGAATACTTTAAATAGGGTTGGTATCAGTTCCTCCTTGTATGTTTTGTAGAATTCCACTGGAAAGCCATCTGACCCAAGACTTTTTTGGTAGGTAGTTTTCTTATGGAGTCAATTTCTTGGGTTGTTATTGGTCTATTTGGGATCTTTGTTTCTTCTTGTTTCAACCTTGGAAGGTTGTGTGATTTTAGAAAGTTCATTTCATTTAGGTTTTTGAATTTGTTTCCATACAGGTGTTCATAGTAATATCTGATCCTCTTTTGTATTTCTCCGGAATCAGATGTGACTGGATCTTTTGCATTTCTGAGTGTGTTTATTTGGGCTCTTTGTCTCTTTTTCTTGGTCCATCTGACTAGGAGTCCATAAATCTTGTTTATCCTTTCAATGAACCAGCTTTTGTTTTGTTGATTTTTTTTCTATGATAATTTTGTCTTCTACATCCTGTGTTTGGGTTTTTACTTTGGTGATCTGGATTATTCTGCTGAAGTTAGGGTTTTGGTGGTCTTGCCTTTCCAGCTCCGTTAGGTGATTTGTTAGACTGTTGACTTGTAATCATTATATTTTGTTGATGTGCGTTCATAGAGATATAAATTCCCCTCTTAGCCCTTAGAACTTTCATTGCATTCCTGAGTTTTGGTAAGATGTGTCTTTGTTTTCATTTGTTTCCAAGAATCTTTTAATTTCTGTTTTGATTTCTGTGCTGATCCAGGTGTTGTTCAGTATTGTGTCATTTAGTGTACATGTCTTTGTGTGTTTTGAGGGGATCTTGTTGGTGGTGATATTTATTTTTATTCCACTGTGGCCTGAGAAGGTGCATGGTAGTATTTCAATCTTATGGAATTTGCTTATGCTTGATTTATGGCCAAGGATGTAGGTAATCGTGGTGTACATTCCATGTGGTGATGAGTAGAATGCATATTCCATAGTTGTTGGGTGGTGTGTTCTGAGGTATCTGTTAAGTCCACTTAGTCAAGTGTCAAGGTTCTGGATCTTCTTATTGATAATTTGTGTCAATGATCTATCTAGGGTTGTTAGTGGGATATTTCAGTCTCCAGGTATGATAGTGTTAGCACTGATATCTTTCTTTTAGTATACTTAGTAGCTGCTTTATAAATCCTGGTGCTCCTGTGTTGCATGAATATATATTTAGGATGAATATTTCTTGTTGATGGACTGATACTTTTTATCATTATGCTGTGTCCTTCCATATCTTTTCAAATCTTGACAGCTTGAAGATTGTTTTGTTTTCTGCTCATCTGAAAGTTTGTTTTCCATTCTTTAAGTCTGTGGGTGCCCTTTGTAGTGAAATGCATTTCCTTTTAGGCAGCATACTGTTGGGTCATTTTTTAAAAAATTCAATTTGCCATTCTATGTCTTTTCAATGGTGCATTTCATCCATTTATGTTCAAGGCGAGTATTGAAATGTGAGAGTTTATTCCTGTCATAAGGTTCTTATAAAGTTTTTTTGCTTATTTGCTTGTTTTCTTTTAATTTTTGCATTGATGTATGCTTGTGTTTTCAAGTTTGCAGTCGTTATGTATTTTCTGCTAATTCTGTGTGTTACTGTCTCCTGGGAAGTTCCTGTTCTTTTTCTTACTTTCTTTCTTCTGTGTTTAATATCTTCTTAAGCATCTCCTGCAGTGTTGCTCTGGAAGCAGCGTAATCTCTTAGGGACTACATGTCTGGGAAGGATTTTAATTCTCCATCACTGATGAAGCATAGCTTAGCTGGGTAGGAAATTCTTGGTTGGAACTTTTTATATTTGAGAACTTTGAAGATCGTAATCCAGCCTCTTTTAGCTTGTTGTGTTTCTGTAGATAATTCTGTGGCTATTCTAACGGGTCTTCCCGGGTAGGTAGTCTGACCTTTCTCTCTCGCTACCTTTAGAATTTTTTCTTTTTATACCTACTTTGTGTAAGTGAATTACGATGTGCCCAGAAGTTGGTCTTCTCATTTGATGCCTTTCAGGGGTTCTCCAAATCTCTCGCATTTGGATGTTCATGTCTCTGATAAGATAAGGGAAGTTTTCTTGGATAACCTCTTTGAATGTTTATTCCAAGGTATTCTCTATCTCTCTTTCTGCCTCAGGAATGCCGATCGGATGTAAGTTCAGCCTCTTAATATAATCACACAGCTCTTGGAGACTCTGTTTTGTCTTTTAAAGCTTCTTTTCTATGTTTTAGGGTTAGTTCCATATTTCAGTTTTCAAGCTCTGAGATTCCTTCTTCTGCCTGATTAATTATACTTTCCATGCTTGTCAGTTTGTTATTTATTTCATTCCTTGTGCTTTTTTGCCATCATCTGTTATCAACTATTTTATTCTTTCTTCTTGCCTTTTATGATTTTATTCAAAATTTCCATCAATATCTTGATGTCTGGATTTGTCAGATGCCATACAGTCGTACTGGGGGGTCTTCATTGTTTGAGTTCTGAAGTCTGTATTTTCTGGCATTGTTTTCCCAGGGGTTTAATGGGTGCCTGTGTTCTTCTATTAATTATTCTTCATTTTTGATGGAGATGCCTCTCTTTTTCCTCTTTAATTCCATCCCTCAGTGAGAGGGGGGATAGCTTTCAACTCTGCTCAAATCCTATTCTTCTTTAGGTAGAATCTCTGGATTTGTTCAGTTTTGAAGCTGGACAGGAGGTGAAGGGCTGTGCTGTCTTGTTGCAGTTTTGAGATTGATTAAGGTGTCATGGGGGGAGCTAAGGCTCAGAAGGTATCGCAGATCACAGCATCTGCTGACTGGCGTGTGGGCCCACCTGGAACCCCGTTCCCACCATTTTATACTATGTCCATGTGGTGGGAGTGTATGTATGCCCCCAAGACCCAAAGGGAACGAGAGAAAAAAGAACAGAGAAAGGAAAAAGGGAGAAGAAAGGAAGGTCAAGAGAAAGAAGAAGAAACAGGAAGACAAAGACACATAAACAGAAGAAACAAAACAAAAACAAAGGCACGCTTACCCTTAAATACATCTCTACGCCAAAAAATGAAGAGGGAGGAAAGGGGAGAATCAAATCAGGACACACATTCGCAAAGATACAGAGGCCAAATCAAAAACCAAACAAAAAACCCAAACTTTGGTGTCTTGAGCGCCCTCTGGCGCCCTCTGGTGGCCATTTCTGGAACCTCGGGTTCCTTTTTGACCGGCCTGTCCCAAACGGGGTGCTCTGGGCCGGCTGCAGGGGGGAACAGGCTTCAGTCTCGACACTCGCCGCGCCTGAGCCCAGGCTGCTCTCCACGTGGTTCAGATGCCCCGGATCGGATCAAGATTCACTCCGACGCACCTGCTGCCAGGTGTCTCCCACGCCAACTGGGCGCGTCTGTGAATCCACCAGTGTGGAGGGTGGAGCACCTGGGTTTCCAAGCTGGCTGCCCTCTCTGGGTTTGCATACCTGGAGTCTCCGCCTTGGTCGATGATGGGCCATCCCAGAGGGAGGCGGAGACGGCCCCAGTTCCAGGAAGCAGGCTTCTCAGCCCAGGCCAGCCAAAGGACGCCCGGAGCTGGGTTCCAAGACAGAGACCATGGCGCCAGGTGAGGTTGCTCCAGCTCCCAACCTCCTCCCTGCGGCGTTTCCCGGGCCTCACGGCCAGCGCCCGGCTTGTTGCCACAGGGATGGGCCAGCTGATGGCGGCTGCTTTTTCCTAAGAGCTGCCTCAAGGGTGGTGGATGGTCCTGGCCTGGGGTGCCCCATCAGAGCAAGGGTGGTGGATGGTCCTGGCCTGGGGTGCCCCATTCAGAGCAAGGGTGGTGGATGGTCCTGGCCTGGGGTGCCCCATCAGAGCAAGGGTGGTGGATGGTCCTGGCCTGGGGTGCCCCATTCAGAGCAAGGGTGGTGGATGGTCCTGGCCTGGGGTGCCCCATCAGAGCAAGGGTGGTGGATGGTCCTGGCCTGGGGTGCCCCATCAGAGCAAGGGTGGTGGATGGTCCTGGCCTGGGGTGCCCCATCAGAGCAAGGGTGGTGGATGGTCCTGGCCTGGGGTGCCCCATTCAGAACAAGGGTGGTGGATGGTCCTGGCCTGGGGTGCCCCATCAGAGCAAGGGTGGTGGATGGTCCTGGCCTGGGGTGCCCCATCAGAGCAAGGGTGGTGGATGGTCCTGGCCTGGGGTGCCCCATCAGAGCAAGGGTGGTGGATGGTCCTGGCGTGGGGTGCCCCATTCAGAGCAAGGGTGGTGGATGGTCCTGGCCTGGGGTGCCCCATCAGAGCAAGGGTGGTGGATGGTCCTGGCCTGGGGTGCCCCATTCAGAGCAGGGGTAAGTTGCAGCCACTAGTCCGGGGGGGCCCGGGTGCTTGTTCCCCTGTCTCATTCGCTCACCCCGCTTGCTCACACACACACAGAGATGCAGTCTTGTGCACACCGACCCCTGCAGAAACTCTCAAACGTCCACCGGTTCTGTCGCCCTCTTGCCCCTCTTCTTCCCTGATGCAATGTTTCAAAAGTATTCTCAACCCACATGGGGTTAAGTTCACAGATACAGGACCCACAGATCTGGAGAGACAGTTGGACTGATGGCTCTCTCTCTCATTCGTTGATGTGACTCTATGATACTTCTTTGAGTGGGTAGGCAAGATTTTCAGAACATCTGGATTGTTTTCCATCTGTGACTATGACAAATAATGCCATGATTAAAAAGCTTTAGGTAGAAGTGGTTTTATACTTGTGGACATATGTCTTCAAGTTGGAGTTTTAGAAGAGGAATCGTTAAGGCAAAGGTCAAACCATGTGTAATTTTGTTCAGTATGGCCTCATTTCCATAGTAAGCTTGTCCACTTTTAGCCATATGCAAAAATGCCTGTTTCCCTGTGTTCTTACCAATAAAAGCAGTGATTCTTTTCGATATACCTAGAATATTTTCTGGAGCTTTTGCAGTTTTTTCAAGGTACATAGGGTAAAGATAAAACTTGTGATGCAGAGAAATTGGTATGTATTATTCAATGAAGTAGTGTCTCTGTGCTACTATAACAAAATACCTGAGACTGAGTAATGTATAAATAATAGAAATTTATTTCTTACAGTTCTAGGGGCCGGGAAGCCCAATATCAAGGTGCCAACAGGATTGCTATCTGGTAAGGGCAACTCTGTTTCCAAGATGGCACCTTTGCTGCTGCATGCTGCCAAGGGAAGGGACACTGTGTCCTCACATGGCAAGAGGAACAAAGGACAAGAGGGTGCTTTCTTTAACCTTGAGTACTTTTTATAAGGGGCTAATTCCATTTATGAGGGCTTCACCCTCACCTCCCAGAGGCCACAATACTGTTGCATTGGGGATTAAATCTCAGCACAAATTTTGGAGGAGATGCCATCATCGAAACTGTAGCATGTAGTTAAGACTTATCCTAATTAAATTATATAATTATTTGTTATTTTCACATGAATTCAATAAAAAATAAAATAAGCAAGGTACTAGACAGGTTAGATTTGGACAATCTATCATTTTACTTTAATTAAATATGTAGGAAAAGTTTAATCTCGAAGTATATTGAAATTAGTGGCATTATTGACAATTTTCTATCCAATATTTGTTTAACTATGCTCAAAAGCCAAACACCAGAGATTAACACGTGAACATAGACACACATTTACCAAAGGGTGTTATACCTATTGCTCTTCCCGTTGTAACGGACTTTTAATTTTAGTTACACATTAATTATTCTGCATAATTACTTACAATTTTAGCTGCATCTTACCTACCGTATTAATATAAATTTAGTAATGAAACATGGCAGGTTGAATTATCTTGTTTTAAAACCTAATACACCAGTTAATTCCTTTAGAAGTGTATCATTTCAATCTCAGTAGACTTCAGTCTCAACAGATTTCAGTTATCTGCTCTGTACAAGGCATTCTGTAATTTATCTCTTTGTGATTTAAAAAATATTCTTAGTATGTTACCACGGATTGAGTTGTGTCTCTTCCACCAAAACAAAAACAAAAACAAAAAACAAATGCTGACATCTTAACTCCTAACCCCTCAGAATATGATGTTATTTAGAAATAAGGTTGCTGCAGATATAATTAGTTAAGATAGTTGTATTGGAGCAGAGTGGGCCCCTACTCTAATATAACTGGTGTCTTTATAAGAAAATGGCCATGTGAAAACAGAGTGGTCTAGAAAAAATGCTACATGATGGGTGGAGACAAATGTTGGAGTTATGCAGCTACAAAACCCAGGAACTCCAAAGATCTTCGGCAAACCACCAGAAACCAGAAAGAGGTAAGGATTCTTTACAGAGTTCAGAGAAAACCTAGCTCTTCTGAAACCTTGGTCTTGGACTTCCTGCCACCAGAATAATAAATTTCTGTTGCTTCAAGTCACCCAATTTGTGATACATTGTTTCAGCAACCCAAAGAAGTTAACAAATATATGAAATAATGTATTTATTTTATTTTATTTTCTATTTTAAATATGTGGGGTACAATTCAGGGTTAAGTATACAACGGTTCATTATGCAGGTACCCTTGTTGATGAGGAGTGCTCCTCCCACTACTGCCAATTCCGCTCCCTCCCCAGCAATTTCCCACTACTGACGGTCCTTTTCTTGCAGTATTATGATAATTGTTCAAGGTCTATGTATGACCGAGATCATGTGATACTCAGTTATTTGTTTCTGTGATAGATCACCCAGTATTATAGACTCTAAGTCCATCCAAGTTGCTGTGAAGTAGGCACTGCATTTTTTTAAATCCAGTCCTCTTTTGATGGGCAGCACGGTTGGTTCCATTTTTTGCTATTGTGAACAAGGCTGCAGTAAACATTGCATGTGCAGGTATCTTTTTCATAGAATGATTTGAGTTCCTCCAGGTATATTCCCAGGAGGGGGATTGCAGGGTGGTATGGAAGGTCTATTTTTACACCTTTTAGGAATCACCAAACTGTTTTCCACAGAGGTTGTACTTGTTTGCACTCCCACCAACAGTGTAGAAGTGTTCCCTTTTCGTCACATCCTCTCCAGCATCTGTTGCTTTTTGAGCTATGGATGATGGCCATCCTGGAGTTAGGTGGTATCTCAATGTGGTTTTCATTTGCATTTCTTTGAGGAACAGTGAGGCTGGGCATTTTTTCATGTATCTGTTGGCTGCTCATATGTCTTCTTTTGAGAAGTGCCTATTCATATCTTTTGCCCACTTGGCAATGGGGCTGTTTGCTTTTTTCTTTATGGCACGTTGGAGTTCACTGTAGATCCTAGGTGTTAAGTCTTTGTCAGACATACAGTTGGCAATTATTTTTTCCCAGTCTGTGGGCTGTCCCCCTGCTCTCTTGATGGTTTCTTTGGCTTTGCAGAAGCTTGTCAGTTTGATAAGGTCCCCTTGTCTATCATATCTCTTATGGCATGAGTACTTGGGATTTTGATCAGGAATTGGTTGCCAGTTCCAATTTCCATAAAGGTGTCTCCTGCATTTACTAAGGTTCTTATAGTTTGAGGTTTTACAGTTAGGTCTTTGATCCAGTTAAAGTTGGCTTTTGTGTATGGTGATAAGTAAGGGTCTTGTTTTAATCTTCTACATGTAGTCAGCTAGTTTTCCCACACCATTTACTGAAGAGGTTCTCCTCTCCCCAGTGGTTGGTGGCGGAGGTTTTGTCAAAGATGAGTTGGTTGAGACATTGAGGTCTTGCTTCTGGAAACACTATCCTGTTCCATTGGTCTATATGTCTGTTCTTGTACCAAAACCAGGCTGTTTTGATTATTGCAGCTTTATAATAAAGTTTAAAGTCTGGGAGTGTGATACCTCCCACTTTGGTGTTTTTGTTGTTGTTGTTGTTGTTGTGTGTGGTTTTTTTTTCTGAGGATTGTTTTGGTTATTTGTGATCATTTATGTTTCCATATGAATTTGTGTATTGTCATTTCCAGGTCTGAGAAGAACACTGCTGGTAATTTAATGGATATTGGGTTAAATCTGTAGATTGTCTTGGGCGGAATGAACATCTTAACAATGTTGACTCTTCCAATCCATGAGCATGGAATATTTTTCCTTTTGTTTGTGTCTTCTTGGATTTCTTTGAGCAGTGTTTTGTAGTTCTCATTGTAAAGGTCTGTCATTTCTCTGGTTAGGAAGATGCTGAGGTATTTCTGTGTGTGTGTGTGTGTGTGTGTGTGTGTGTGTGTGTGTGTGTGTGTCTATTGTGAATGGGATTGTGCTTTTTATTTAGTTATCTGCCTGTTTGTTGTTAGTGTGTAAGAATGTGACTGTCTTTTGCATGTTGGTTTTGTACCTGAGACTTTGCTGAAGTCCTTTATCAATGCAAGAAGGTTTTTTGACAGATTCTCTTGCGTTTTTGAGGTATAGAATCACGTTGTCTGCAAAGAGGGATTTTTTTTTCTATTTGGATATCCCTGATTTCTTTCTCTTATCTGATGAAATAACATATTTAATTTAAAAATTGGGCAACCTCTTCAGGTCCCCTTCCACTGTGGGAGCTTTTCTGTCCTCTCAATAAATCCTGCTTTCTCACAAGAGTAAAAATAAAAATAAAATAAAGTTAGGCATTTGTGATAGAAAGTAAATCTCATCTGACTAATTCGTTTTATAGTGAGGATTGACTTTGTTATTTAGAGGGCATGAAGACCTTTGTTGATAAAATTCAATGAGCTGAAGTCAGCAGCTCAAGTTTTTGATTAAGGATATCTAAAGCATATAGTAAAAAGTATTTTTATTGGGTATATTATCTTAGAAAAGGCACATTTTATGTTTTAATTTTCACATTTAGTCTAAATATGTCTTCTTAAACAAATTGTCCATAAATAAAAGAGTAAGAGTACACTTAATAGTGATTAAATACATTTTTGCTACATACAAGTATTTTTGCTATATTTGTCAACATTTGAGAAAGCAACAAATCTTTTTGCAGATCAAATGGCTACCAATGATTTTTGGTTACAACAAAACTGAAAGATCTAAAGTAGTTGATAGCTGATTAATAATTAAAATTTTATTTTATGGTGATCCACTGTGATTTATGGCACACAATTAGTATTAACTCACTGATTAGCATCTACTCATTATTAAGATTTACTAATTTATGTGAAGATTTCTCAGTGCCTACAACTTTAAAAAGAAGACTGAGGAATAGACTTGATGTGTCTTTCATCTTATTCTAGCAATAGGTATATTCATGAACAGCCATATAAATCAATTTGATAAAACTTCACTTACGTCATTAAGACAGCATTTACAATAAAATTGTGCATTTATCTTTAATAATCATGTGTTCAAAAATCAAGAAAAGTTATAAATTTTCTACTTTTGGAATAAGACTTATCCATGCATGTTCTAAGAGAATGATAGTAGGTATTTACTTACCATCACAGAATTTCAATTCCTTTGAATGCATTTAAATGAAAATTTTTTTAATGTTAATATTTGAAGCGTGCTCAGTGGCTCAGCCTAATCCCGTGCTTTGGGAGGCTGAGGTGAGTGGATTGCCTGAACCTGCAGGTTTGAGACCCACCTGGGCAACTTGGCAAGACCTCATCTCTACAATAAATCAAAAAATTTAGCCGGGCGTGGTAGCACACGCCTGTAGTTCCATCTACTTGGAAGGCTGAGGCGGAAGGATCGCCGGAGCCCAGCAGGTCGAGGCTGCGGTGGCCGGGAGTGGCCACCACACTCCAGTCTGGGCGACAGAGTGAGACTCCAACTCAAAAAAAAAAATTTTGAGACTGTTGGTCAAACTTTTCTTTTCAGCCATTGAAACAGAATTTAACATTTTAAAAAGCAATTTAAAATGTACAAAGAAGGTATATGGTCTTTCACAATTATTTTAGGAGGTAGGCCCTGTCACCCTAAGTCATTTTTACTGAGCTATAAGCCTATGATTTTTTTTAAACTTTGTGACTGACTAATTGATTTTGTCATTAGCACAAAGTTATTGATGTGTAAAATGTTTTATGATTTCCCCCAAATCTTTCTCAGTTTACTTGTTTAGCATTCTCTGAATCATCTCAGTTTCCTCTGGAGTAGATTTTTTGTTTATTTTCAGGTTCATCTTTCATGATGTTACTTTTTCTCCAAATGATGGAACTCTCTCCTTGCTTGTTATCATTGAGGATGACAGATTGGAAGATGACAAGGGGGTGGCAGCAGGTTTTTTCCACAGGACTAGCAGACAGCGGGCATCAGGGAGCTTGGACACCTAGCTAGCAGCTCTGTAAGCTGGTCGTTTCCATGGGAAAACTTCACATTCTGTGAGCAGAAGGGGAGCAACCCTACTAATTAGAGATGTAGTTAATGAAGAAACCAGAACTCTGAAAGAGAATTATGATTATAGAAAAGCATAATTAGAGAAATATTTCCTTAGCTAAAAAAGAAAAGACTAGTTATATGCTAATTGAAATGGCCTACCATGTCCTAGATAAAAGTACTGGAGAAAAAAATCGCGGTTTTGAGTAAGATAAGTAAAGGAAATCATAAAAGCCTCGAAATAGAGAAAGCATGTTGTCTGTAAAGATGGAAAACTCAGTTGACCTCAGACTTGTCTGAAAAACGATAATCCAAGAAACAATGGATCACTGTCCACAGATAATCAGGGGAAAAGTCTTGGAAGGACCTATTTTATGCTTAGCCAAATTTTGATCATGTGTAGAAATAACACAATGATATCTTCAGCTGTGCAAAGTCTGAGAAAAGGTCTTTAAAAACACACTTTGACATACACTTTTTTGTTAACAGAGAGATATTGTTTAAATAAATGTTCCAGACTGGGGAAGTTATTAAAGGAAAGCTTGTATGAGAGAAACCAGTCAGAGAGTTTAACGTGAGCATATGTACCATTGGTTTGATTGTAAATACAGATAACCATTCTTGAAAACAGAGAGCTGTATCATAAAAAAGTATATGTTGATAATAATGATTAGCAGTCTCAAACCATGACTATGCCAAATTCTTCTTTTTACCCGAGGCAAGGAGGAACAAGGATAATTAAATTCATTCTTGACTGTATGATTAGGGAAATACAGGTTTCAATCTTTCTGGAAATGCTTAAAGGTACACTCCACTAGTATTTTTTAAAACAGAAAGAAACAGATGGAAGAAAACTACCCACATATAAAGTCAGCACTTGTGGGAAAAGAAAACAAAGTAAATAGGCATAAAAGGAAATCATGTATAAGGTAAAATGAGAGAAAGAAAGTGGAAGTTACCAGCTGTGGGAAAAATTTGAAATCTTTAACTAATGACTATTACTAGTATTCTGTGGGTTGTTGGATACCTCAGAAAACAGGATTTCACAATGAAAATGCAAGCACCTGGGTTCTACCCTGATTGTGCTAAGGCAGAATCTTCAAGAGTAAGGATAAGCATTTGTGATTGAACTAATTCTCCTGGAAGTTCTGTTTGAGAACCTTGCCTTATATATTTGTAAGAGTTTAGACTGGACTTAAGAAAATGCAGCTGCATGTTGCCTAAAGACACATATGGAAAATAAAGCTAAAATGAAATGTTAAAAATCAAAGGATACGTAAAAAAAAAAAAAGTATTGGGCAAATATAATCATAAAGGGAAAAGATGGCCGTATTGATCTCAAACACAACAAACTGTAAGGCCAAAACCATTAAATATGACATAGGATAGTTTGATATCGATATAATGTGTTTTTCACGAGGAAGATTTAGTAAACCATGCTGATGCAAAAGAAAAGATATCTATCAAAATATTGAGACGTTATTATGAGAGCCTTTAACACATCTTTCTCTCACTCTTCCTCTTTCCAGCATTTTTTGTTTCCTGAAACCAGGGAACACTTTAAAAAGTTAGGGGCAGGTATTAAAGATACTTAACAACTCCATAGACTCCTGTCCTCACATTCCCTCCCCTGGCTCTAGACTGGTAGCAACACCTCTGTGCCCCTACACAAACAGAAGCAGTTACTGAAGTCTGGTTTTCATCTCTGTTCCCAGATACAAATAAGAATATTTTAAAATAGCAAGAGGGAGCCGGGCTCGGTGGCTCAGCCTGTAATCTCGCACCTTTGGGAGGCTGAGGTGAGTGGATTGCCTGAGCCCGGGGGTTCGAGACCCGCCTGGGCAGCGAGACCTCATCTCTACAATAAATCAAAAAATCAGCTGGGCATGGTAGCGCATGCCTATAATTCCGGCTACTTGGAAGGCTGAGGTGGAAGGATCGCCGGAGCTCAGCAGGTCAAGGCTGCACTCCAGTCTGGGCGACAGAGTGAGACTCTAACTCAAAAATAAAATAAAATAAAATAAAATAGCAAGAGGGGGGAATGAAAGGACATGAAATGGAGTTAGTAGAGCCAAAGAACAGCCATTTTAACATTGCCTAGTTTTGAAATATTTTTCTTGCAGTTCACTTTAATTTGCCCTCGAATCCACCAGGGACAGAACCAGTTTCTCAGAGGTAGCTATTATTAATTGTTTTATACACCCCTCCCTAGCTTGCTTTGTACTAATTATCTTTTCTATTTCAAGTATTTGCCTCCACCCATAAGATCCAAGTTAACCTAATCAGCCCTTTGTGATCTTCATGACACAGACAGACCCCATCACTACAGCAGCAGTCATGTGAGTGGTCCATCCATCTGCTTGCCACCCATCACCTGACATCAGTAGTGTGCTTACCAGTCCCCTCTGTACTCAGACCACCACCCAACCACCTTAACCACCTGCCCCCATCAAGAGAAATATTTTGAAGCATTCAACCTTGAGCAGCCATTTGCCATTGCTTTACTAAACTCAGTTGTGAACATGTGCTCTTTGAGCTATAGTCACCACCATGTTTCCTAAGCTTTGGCCTCCTTTCCTACCTTGGAGAGGTGAATATTCTCTCTCTTTCTTTCCCTCTCTCTCTCTCTCTCTCTCTCTAATTTACTTTCTAAGTAAACTATATTTTCTAAACTACAAAAATTAAGGGACCTATATTATATAATATAAATGAATAAATGAACAATTCAATACATCTTGAAAAGGAAAAATTATAGTCCACATTGGCATTTGCAATTAAAAGATAAATTACTAGAAAGATGTTTTAAGCTAACTCCTATTGAATTCCTACAGTGTAGCCTGGGTTTAATCTTTTCTGTTGTATTTATTCTTTCCATATTTACCCTAGATCTGCAACAGAAAAGTACTCTGTTTACTTAATAGGTTAAAAAACTGTGGAAGGACATTCACAATAGCTGACTAAAGGCACCTGGTACTTTGCCTCCTCCACAAAGAAGAAACAAAATAGTGAGTAGATAATTACACTTTGAATAGATCACCCAAGAGAGACACTACCTAAAGCAAGGAAGGAAAAGAAACTGAGGCTACCTGCTCAGGTGGGATCTGGGAGTCTGGAGAGGTTCCTCAATGCAGAGAAAAGGTAAGTGAGACCCCACCCCCCATAGTCCACATTCCCACTAATGAGTTCTACAATCCTAGTCACTGGAGAGACCCTCGGCCCTCCTGGGCCCTGAGACTAGCATAGTGTGCTACTCTGATACACAGAATGATAACAAAAAAGAAAGGAACAAAAAAATGCAAAACGACCAGAAATCAATGAATAGGAATAAACCCACACAGAGCAATAATAACCTTGACTGGACATGGATTAAACTTCCCATTTAAAAGATACAGACTGACTGAATAAACTTTTTAAAAATGTGACCCAACAATATGCTGCCTACAAGAAACTTATCTCATTTGTCAGGACACATACAATCCAAAAGTTAAAAGATATCCATGCAAACAAAAACCAAAGGTAAGTAATTTTACTTCTATCAGATAAAATGAACTTTAACTTAAAAACAGTAAAAAGAGACAAAAAGGTCATTACATATGATAAAGTCATCAATTCAGTAAGTGGATATAACAACTCTAAATACATTTGCACCCAACACCAAAGCATCCAAATATTTAAAGTTAATATTATTAGATCTAAAGTGAGGGACAGATTTCAATACAATAATATTTGGGAACTCCAACATCTCATGCCCAGCATTAGACATATCATCTAGACAGAAAATTAGAGAAACATTGAATGTAAACTGCACTTTAAACCAAATGGACCTAGAAGATATTTACAGAACATTTCATCCAATAGTTATAGAATACACATTTTTCTCATCAGCACATAGAATGTTATCCAGGATAGACCATATGTTAGGACACAAAATAAATCTCAACAAATTGTAAAAAATCAAAATCACATTACGTGTCTTCTCAGACCACAGTGAAATAAAACTATTAATCAATAACAATAGGAACTTTGGAAATTATGCAAATACATGCTCCCGAATGACCATTGAGTCAAGGAAGAAATTAAGAAGGAAATTTTAAAATTTCTTGAAACAAATGTACATAAAAACACAACATACCAAAACTTATGGCATGCAACTAAAATAGTGTTAAGATGGAAGTTTATAGCAATGAACACCTGCATCAGAAAAAGTAGAAATATTTCAAATAAACAATCTAACGATGCACCTCAAGGAACTAGAAAAGTAAAAACAAACCAAACTCAAAATTAATAAAAGGAAAGAAATAATAAAGATCAGAGCAGAATTAAAGGACATAGAAAGATTAAAAAAAAATAAAGGACCAATGAAACAAAAAGTTGAGTTTTTTTAAAAAAGATAAAACAAAATCAATAAACTGTTAGCTAATCAAGAAAAACAGAGAAAAGATCCTAATAAACAAAATCAGAAATAAAAAGAAGACATTACAACTGATACCACAAAAATATAAAAGATAATCAGAAACTATTATGAATAACTTTACACTAATAAACTGGAAAACCTAGAGGAAATGGATAAATTCCTGCACACATACAGTCTACTAAGATTGAATCAGGAAGAAATAGAAAACCTGAAGAGACTAATAATGAATAATGAAATTGACTCAGTAATAAAAAGTCTCTCAAAAAAGAAAAGTCAAGGACCTGATGAATCCATACCAAACTTACAAAGAGGAACTAACTCCAATTCTTCTCCAACTCTTCCAAAAAATTATAAAGGAGAACATTTTCATTAACTTATTCTATGAGGCCAACATTATCCTGACACCAAAACCAGACAAAGACACACACACACACACACACACACACACACACACACACACACACACACACACACCACTACTGGCTAGTATTCCTGATTAATATACACACTAAGTCCTCAAAAAAGAAATACTGACAAAATGAATCCAACAGCATATCAAAAAGATAATACGGCATGATAAAGTGAGATTCATCCCAGGGATGCAAGGATGGTTCAACATACACAAATCAATACATTTGATACATCATATAAACAGAATGAAGGACAAAAACCATATGATCATCTCAATAGGTATGGAAAACTATTTGATAAATTGACATTTCTTCATGATAAAAATTCTCAACAAACTATGCATAAAAGGAATATACTTTAATAAAAGCCGTATATGACAAACCTACAGCTAACAGCACACTGAAAACATTTCCTCCAAAAACTGGAATAAGACAAGGATGCTCACTTTCACCACCCCTATTCAACATAGTATGAGAAGTCCTAACCAGAACAATCAGGCATGAGAAAGAAAGAAAAAGCATTCAGATTGGAAAATTGAAGCCAAATGGTCTCTCTCTTTGTAGGTGACACAATCTTATATCTAAACAGCCAAAAGACTCAGCCAAAAAATTATTAGAGCTGATAAATAAATTTAGTAAGGTTGCAAAATACAAAATCAACATACAAAAATAAGTATGCGTTTTCTGTATACCAATAATGAGCTAGCTGAGGAAGAAATCAAGTGGGCAATACCATTTACCATAGCGACAAAATAAAAATAAAATACCCATAAATAAATTTAACCAAGGAGATAAAAGAGCATTCCAAGGAAAATTGCAAAACACTGAGGAGAGAAAATGAAGAGAATATAAAGAAATGTAAAGACACCACATGATGGATGAGAGGAATTAATATCATTAAAATGACCATAATACCAAAAGTAGTCTACAGATTTAATGCGATTCCTATCAAAATAGCAAGATTTAATGCGATTCCTATCAAAATAGCAATATCATTTTTATCTGAAATGGAAAAAAAAACCCCAAATTCACATGGAACCACAAAAATTCCAAATAGCCAAAGCAGTCTTCAGCAAAAAGAACAAAATTGGAGGCTTCAAGATACCTGACTTCATAATATATTACAAGGCTATGTTAACCAAAAAGCATGACATTGTTATAAAAACAAACACATTTACTGGTGCAACATAATAGACAGCCCAGAAATAAATTTGCAATTCACTGTCAGTTGATTTTCTACAAAGGCACTAAGAATATACATTGGAGAAAGGACACCTTCTTCAATAAATGGTGAGGCAAAAATTAGATATACATGCACAGAAGAATGAAACTGAACCACGATCTCTCAACATATGCAAAACTCAACTAAACTGGATTAACAGCTTAAATGTAAGACTCAAAACTACTAGAAGAAAGCAGAAGGAAAACTTTAGGGCATTGTTCTAAGCAAAGATTGTATGGCTAAGACTTTAAAAACACAGTCAACAGCCGGGCTAGGTGGCTCAGCCTGTAATTCCGCGCTTTGGGAGGCTGAGGTGAGTGAATTGCCAGAGCCAGCGGGTTCGAGACCCGCCTGGGCAACTTGGTGAGACTCATCTCTACAATAAATAAAAAAATTAGCCGGCGTGGTAGCGCGCACCTGTAGTTCCAGCTACTTGGAAGGCTGAGGCGGAAGGATCACCGGAGCCCAGCAGGTCGAGGCTGCGGTGGCAGGGAGCAGCCACTGCACTCCAGTCTGGGCAACAGAGTGAGACTCCAACTCAAAAAAAAAAAAAAAAAAAGAAACACAGGCAACAAAAAACAAAAATGGAGAAATGAGAATACACTAAAGTAAAAAGTTTCTGCACAGCAAAGGAGACAATTAACAACCTATTGAATGTTAGAAAAGATTTGCAAATTATTCATTCAACAAGATACTAATATCCAGAATATACAAGGAACTCAAACAGCTCAAAAGTAATAAATAAATAAATCCCATTAAAAATGGGGCAAAAGACACAAATAGACATTTCTCCAAAGAGGACACACAAATGGCCAACAAATATGAGAAAACAAAATGCTCAACATAATTAATCATCAGGGAAATGCAAATCAAACCACAATATTACTCTACTTAGAATGACTATTATTAAAAAGACAAAAATAGCAGATTTGGGTGAGGATACAGAAAAAAATAACTCTTATGCTCTCACACTGTTGGTGGGAATGCAAATTTTTACATCCATATAGAAAACAGAGTGGAGATTTCTCAAAAAATTAAAATTAGAACTGCCATTCAATCCAACATTCTCACTGCTGGGTATTTCTTGAAAGGAAAAGAAATCAGTATTCAAAGGGATATCTGCACTCCTGTGTTTACTGTAGCACTATTCACAATAGCAAAGACATGGAATTAACCTAAGTGTCCTTCAAGAGATGAATAGATAAAGAAAATGTGGTATATGACGGGAGACCCCCCCAACCAAAAAAAAAAAAACCAGAATTATCTTTTGAAGGGCAGCCCTCTTGTAGCACAGGTACTTTTCTCTGTAAGTATTCTAGGAATTTGTTGACATCAGGGTATCAGTTAGCACTGTGAGCGCAAACAGATGACTAATTCTTCCACCAATGCAAGGCTTCGGCCCACACTATGCCTAGTGTTCCGTTGTTTCCAACAAAAAGCGCCATGACCTCCATGTCCCATCCTCTCTATTTATTCGATCTCACACAAGTGATTTTTTGTTTGTTTCCCCCAGATGAAAAAAGACCTCAAAGGAAAACATTTTGCTGACGTGGAAGAGGAGAAACAAAAACCGGCAGAAGTATTCAAAGGCATCAAAATTGATGAGTTCAAAAAGTGTTTTCAGCAGTAGAAAAACATCTTTAATAGGAGTATTGCATCAAAAGGAGAGTACTTTGAAGGTGACTGAAGTTTAAGCATATAAGAACAAACACACAATTTTTAATAAATAAATTCAGAGTTTTGGGGTCCCCTTTATTCAGCTATAAAAAAGAATGAAATCATTTCATTTGCAGCAACATGGATGGAAATGGAGATCATTTGGCTAAGTAAAATAAGTCAGGCATGGAAAGACAAATATTGCATGTCCTCGCTTCTAGATGGAAGCTAAAAGGTTAATCTCATAAAGGTCAAAAGTGAAATAGCAGATTCTGGAGGCTGGGAAGGGAGCAAGAGGAGGGTGATAAGAGGTTGGGTACCAGGATGCAGTTAAATAAAAAGAATATGCTCTAATGCTCCATAACAGATTAAGTCGAACTATAGTAAACAAAAATGTATTGTGTACTTTAAAACAGTTGGAAGAACAAAACACATAGACATGATAAATACTCAAAGTGATGGATACTCCGAATAGCCTGATGTGATCATTACACATTCTAGGCATGTAGCAAAATACCACATGTACCCCACAAATATGAACAAATGTTATATATCAATTAAAAAGAAACTGTGAATCAGCGATGCTACAAAATTTGCCCAAGATCACTAAAAATAAGAGGAAATACTCAAAGACTGGATAGCCTGGGTTTTTTCCCTTTTCACTACAGTTCATCCATTCATTCATTCAACACGTATTTCTTCAGCATCTACAATGTGCCAGCTACGGTTCTAGATTCTAGGGTACTATGGTAAACAAAACTCTCACAGTCTCCCCTGAATGGCTCTTACAGTGTCCTGGGAGGGATAAACAAACAAAAAAATCGTCATTGAAATTTGTGATAAACTTAAAAGCAAAAATAACTTGAGGAATGCATCTTTAGATCTGGTGAACAAAACAGACATCCCTGGGTAGTGACTTCCAAATGGAAACTTAAAGAATGAGAGTCAGGCATAAAGTTAGGGAAAAGGCATTTTTACAAGAAGAACTAAATGTGGCATGAGGAGAGTGCTCTAGGAACTGAAAAATCAGGACAGCAGGAGCTAAGAATCCAAAAGGAGAGAGACGGCAGCTGAGCTTTGAGTGTGGATAGGACCACAGTCTTGAGACTGCAGTTTAGATCACACCTAGAACTGTGCTAGGTGGTTTGAATTTTATTCCAGCAACTAGAAAGACTTGGGAGAACCTTAAGCATATCACATCATCCAGCCTGTGTCCGTGTTTGCTGCTTGGAGAACTGATTGGAGGGCAAGTAGAAAGAATGGCTAGGAATCTTTTAAGGTCGGGTAGTTGAAATGACGATTAATTGGATGGGATGATGAGAGCAGAAATGGAAGAATACCAGTGCATTAAAAGAGATATGTTGAGGAAGGATTTCACAGGAATAATGATGGATTGAGTGTGAGGAAGGATGGTGATATTAGACATTTTCTGGCCTGGGCAATTCGATGGAAAAAGCTAGCTTTCTTTTTTTTAAGATAAGAAAATATTCTCTGTTGTTTTCCAGACACACACACACACACACACACACACACACACACACACACACACACACACATTTATCTGTTCTGGTTCTCAGAAACTAGTAAATATCTTGGCTTTTATAAACACTACAGAGAAAGAAAAAGAAATGAGTTAAGCTACAAAAAGACATGGACAAAGCTTAAAATGCATTTTGTTTAGTGAAAAAGACAGTCTTTTGGTGCCATTTACATGACATTCTGGAAAAGACAAAACTACGTAATAATAGAAAGATCTGTGATTTCCAAGGGTTTAGTGAGACCAGGGGAAGCATTAAATGGATGACGCCTCAGGAAATTTTTAGGGCAGTGCAGTGAAACCATTCCGCATGCTACTGTAAGGCATTTGTCATGACACCATGCATTTGTCAAAATCCATACAACTTTGCAACACAAAGAGTTAACATTAATGGTATGAAAAAATTATTTCCATCAGTTAAGTGATCAGGAAAATCTGATGATATAATGCAGAATGTCACAAAAAAATCTAATGGTATTACAAATGCATGAAACAACTTCACTGAGGGATTGGAAGGAAAATGTACTGACTAAGTCATTGGAAATGACTGGATTCGGTAACATTAAAGGGGAAAAAAGCTGTACATAAGCATCCTGCTCTAGTTGATAAAGTTGCCTTCCCTGGAGGCACAGGTAAACAAGAGCAGTGATGCTACCACCATACGTGTATACTGGAACTGATCAATTAAACAGATGGATTATGAATGTGGAGGTTAAGTTTCTCACTTTATCTTCAAGTTTACTCATTAATGTTTTCTTCTTCGGTGCCTAATTTGCTGATAATCTTTCAGTGTACTTTATATCTTATATATTATTTTTATCACTGATGTTTGATTTGGGTATTTTTTACGTTTTCTATTTTTCCCATTATACTTATGGCTTTCTCTACCTTCTTGAATGAATGGAGAATGTTTACAATAGATGCTTGAAAAAGTTAATAAAATTGATAATTCTCTAGCTAGACTGGGCATTAGGGAAAAAAATCCAGAACACATAAATTACCAATAGGATAAATGAAAGAGAGAGCATTACTACAGATCTGACAGATATTAAAAACATGATATAGGTATATTATGAACAATTTTGCATCAATAGACTTAACTTTGGTAGAATAGAAAAATTTCTTGAAAGACATAAACTACTAAAGCTCTCTCAAGAAAAATTAGATGATCTGACTAGTACTATATGTATTAAAGAAATCCAATTTGTAGTTTAAAAATGCACACACACACACACACACACACACACACACACACACACACACACACACATTTCCAGGCCGTAATGCATCACTGGTAAAATTTAAAAACCATTTAAGAAAGAAATCATACCATTTCTCCACACACTTTTCCAGAAAATAATAAAAATAAAAAGACTTCCTAACTAATTTTATGAGGCCCGTATCACTCTTACATCTAAATGAGATGAGGGGAACTATAACCCGCTTTTCCTCATAAAAATAGACACACACACACACACACACACACGCACACACACACACACACACGCTTAACAAAATATTGCCAAATGGAACCCAACAACATATTAAAAGAATAATATACCATAACCAAGTTGAGTTTATTTTAAGATTACAAACTTGCTCTAACATTCAAATATTAATAAAATTTACCACATTAATAGACTAAAAAGAAAAGAATAATAATTTCAGAGATGCAGAAGAAACTTTTGACAAAATTAAACATCACTTTCTGATTTTGAAAAAACTTTTATCAAACTAGAAATACAAGGAGACTCCCAAAACCTTGGAATTTATTTATTCAAATGAGTATTTATTCTTACATATTTAAATTTGTCACCTTCAAAATACTTTCTGTTTGATGAAATACACCTACTAAGACGCTTTCTCCACTGTTCAAAACAGTTTTTGAACTTGTCAAATTTGATGCCTTTTAGTGCTTCTGTCATTTTTTGTTTTATCTCTTCCACGTCGGCAAAATGTTTCCCTTTGAGGACTTTTTTTTTTTTGAGTTGGAGTCCCACTCTGTCACCCAGACTGGAGTGCAGTGGCCGCTCCCGGCCACTGCAGCCTCGACCTGCTGGACTCCGACGATCCTTCCGCCTCAGCCTTCCAAGTAGCTGGAACTCCAGGCGCACGCTACCACGCCCGGCTGATTTTTTGATTTATTGTAGAGATGAGGTCTCGCCAAGTTGCCCAGGCGGGTCTTGAACCCGCGGGCTCAGGCAATCCACTCACCTCAGCCTCCCAAAGCGCAGGATGACAGGCTGAGCCACTGAGCCCTGCTAGGACTTTTTTTTTAATATGGGGAAAAAAATTCCTTAGGGAGATCAGTGAATAGGGAGGGTGGGGTGTGAGGGTGATATCATTTTTGATCAAAAACTGCTAATCACTCAGCATGGTGTAGGTGGGTATGTTGTTATGGCAGAAGAATCAGTCACCTGTTTGCTAAAACTTGGGATGTTTCTTCTACAATACTTAAATATTGAGACCAATTTTGTTCAAAATAGCCCCAAACTGTAAATAATCCAAATGTCCATTAACTGGTCAAATAAAACTAAAATAAAACAAAAACAAAAGCCCCCTGATACAAAATGGTTCAAAAATAATGATAATAAAAATATCAAAGAGAAAATATTAGAGTGATTCAAAATTGATCCTAAGTACTGAATGATAAAAAAAAAAAACTCACTGATTTACACCAGTGTTACTATTTTAGGAAAAATAAAATTTAATCATTTTCAAGTAAATGCATTCTATCAGGTAATGTTCAATAGGTGTCTTTAATAATGAGTGAAGATATTTTAATTAGACTGTCAATTTTGTATGTAAATGAATGCATGAAAACACTTTGTTCTCTTGAGTAGCTTAAACAGTCCCTCTCTAATCTTATTTACATTCTTAATTTGCTTTGCAAAATTTTCATTACCCAGATAAAATTCAAGTGGTCACAAATTGAGAATAGAAATATCTGAATTAATGAGGCTTTCCCATATCTCGCTTTTAGATAATGTTCTTCATGGCTTCTTAAAGAGAGGAATTTGATCCCAATATTCCCCTGAAGGCTGGCAGATTTCACTGGCCTTAGCTCTGTGTGTATCGGCCTTTGCCAGTTTTGTGCCGATGGCTTCATCCGCAGAAAACATCAATTTGACTGTTTTCCTCTTAGAGTTTAAATGGTATGTTATAAAGAATTATTTTGGCATAAAAAAACAATATTTTGGCAAGCTCTTCAACCATCAGCGTTTTCCAAATAAAGATCTTTACAATTACATTATATTTAAATATTCATTAATTCCAATAAAATGTTGACTTCTCTTCAAAAGTCTTATTTTCCATCTTTCCAGTAGCCTTGGATTCTTTTCCAACATCTCTGTGTCGCCCTCCACTCCTTCCACCTGGTAAGAATGCAGTTGTCTCACTGACAGAGGACACTCGGGCCCCTTGGGCCAACCACTAGCCCTGCCTTGCATCAGGAGTCTCCTAGAAGCCCCTTTGTCCCACTCCTGAGAGGCTCTTTTCCTCTGATTTTTCTTAATTCCAATCGTCTTCATTCAGGTTGCAGTTTATTCGCCTACTGGAGGCTGCCTGAGAGCAGAGCCTGTGCTCAATAAAAGTTTCGTGGTCGCCTCAATGAATGAAAGTTGTACTTTGTGATTAACATACTTATTCAATAACTTTTCATGGAGTTAATGGAATAAGGAATAAGCCCTGAAAAACAAAGTCCTGGCTTTCCTGGGGTTTATGCTCTAGCTGGGAGGCACAGATAAAAAATAAATAAATAGACAGACATTAAACATACTGTCAGATGGTAGTAAGAGTTAAGCAAACAAAACAGGGTCGAGGCTCGGGTTTGCACTTTGAGATGAGGTGGTCGGAGAAGGCATCACTGCCGAGAGAAGAGGGGAAAAGGCAGCTGAGAGCAAGTGTGGTTCCATCCAGGGGAAGAGAGAGCAGCAAGAAGACAGAGAGAAAGAGAAAGACCTCGAGCTAGGCGGGTGTTTATTGCATCTAGGAAGGACACGCTGGATGAAGGTGGTGCACCACAGACAAGGTGAGGTTGGAAAGAAAACGAGGATCACAGTGACACAGAGGGTGAGACTTCTCAGGATGAGGACACTCACCAGAGGAACCCATCTACGATGTGGCTCTAACTCTCACAGCGTTTGTCTGCATCTAAATACTGATCAGCAGTTCTCATAGGTCCTCTCATATTCCCCCAAAAGAGGCCAGCAGGGAAGAGAGGAAAGAGGACAATTAACCTGGCAGGATCTAAATGCCCAATGAGTTTTTCACCACTGCTTTGAAGCATGTCATGTGTTTGTGTGCTGGGAACTGATCCATTGCTGAGTCTTATAAGTGTCCCACTCAGGATGGGACTTCAGGGGTTCTCCGTTATGGACTGGAGGTCTTTCTTTACTAAGCCCTACTAAATGAAGAGCAGATTGTTTATATCTTTAAAAATCGAAGCCACAACTTCCCACGTGTGCAGAATGGGGTCCTCTTGGGGGGTTTTGCCAGGGAAAGCCAAGAGGCTGGCACAGCCTGACATCAACTTCCCCCGCAGTTAGCCACTGAAAAGCCTGTTCCCAGGCACGCTGACCCGAGATCCGTACGATACAGCTGCTCATCAAACAGCTGCCACATTCCCATGCTGGGAAAAAAGTCCTTGATGCGTTTACTAACAGCCTGAGCCTGGGCTCACAAGAGCAGATTAGGCTTGCAAAGGGGGGCTGGATCCAAAGCTATAATTTGAGCCAGGATCTTGTTACACTTCCATGCAGCTGTTGCATTCAGAAATACAGTATATTTCTTCCCTTTCTAAATAGGCTCTGTTCATCTCAACTGCTTCATTTACTGCCTTTTTTTCTCAACTTTGGCAGTTGGGTATAATAACATAACTGTTGAACTATCTGCTGTTAGCAACCTTCTCTTTGTGGCATTCTTTTCATGTTATAGGCACTTTTGGAGAAAGAAATGTTTTCCCTTCCTGTAGTTTTGTCAATCATGGCTTTCTTTTTAATAGTCTTTCGTTTTTCTTCACATGGTTTAAAATTTCCAGTATAAACAGAATGGAACAACCTGCTGATTCTCCATGACTGTGTAACACTGTCCGCTCTTTTCATTATGAGAGTATTCAGGAGAAATGAAAGCAGTTCAGTCTTTAAGTTCTCCTAAAGTGCTATTGTCCGATGTTCTGATACTATTCCCAGTGCTGTAGATATTTTGCATTTGTAACAGTGAATTAATTCAATTTGTTTCGTTTCTTGTAATAAAAAAGAAGAACTGTTTCTAGGATCTGAACTTGGGAGTGATTGTGACATGCCACTTATCTCTAGCAGGTAGATCTAGTCAATTCAATGAGTGCTTATCAAGCACCTACTATGTGCAAGCCTCTTGGCGCATGCTGTGAAGGACTCGATGATGACTTGTTCACCCTCTGCCCTTAAGCAGTGCCACTCAATGAGAGAATCAGACAGGGGCACAGTTACCCCTAAAGCCAAGCAGAACTTTCTGAGGGCTATTGAGTAGAGAGACTAGATTGCCTCTGAGGACTTGGACGTTGGGGGAGGCAACATGGAAGGATGGCATCAACTAGCTCTCAAAGGACAAGTAGAATTTAGATCACTGAAGAAGAGACAGGGTGAGCAGAGACTCGACAGCACTGAGCAGAAAAATTTGGACCAGAATACTCTCCATTCAACTTGCTCATTCTCAGGAGGTGTAGGTTGAGGAGTTTGGAGTGGTCCCATGGTGTCTGCAACTGAGTCCCAAAAAGTCTGGAGGAAAAAATAAATAAATAAATAAATAAATAAATAAATAAATAAACCACAATCTCATACACACAGAGAATCAAGACATTAACAAACGTCTAGTCTGGGGGCAGGATATATGGGTGTTCACCGTATTTTTCTTTTAACTTTTGGAAAGTTTGCAAGTTCTCACACTAAAGATGGTGACTTAAAAAGGAACACTCCCATTCTACCAAAAAGTGTGGACAAGTTGAGATATCTGTCCAGCCCTTTAAGGATTCTGGGTCTAGGGATTTAGCTCTACGAGCAAACACTCTGTTCTAAGAATCCCAGCTCCAGCCCCCCTGAGCTGTGGGACCTCAGACAAGATACTTAAGTCACCTGAGCACTGGTCTCCACATCTGGACAAGGGATGCAGTACCAAGAGTGGCCAGCTTCCAGGGGCTCGTGGGAAGACAGAATGAGAGAGTCCACATCTAAAGCCCTTACCCAGGGGCAGACGTATATTATGACTCAGGAAGTGGTGTTGATTGCTGTTAATACTACTCGTAGTACTGTCATTAACCTTTATGCTTGAATAGTCATAAGTCCTCTTCTCTCCTTTCGGCCCAGCATCCGTGATCAGTGTCACAGACTCACAGTGGCATCCCGACGGCTCTGCCGACGCGTCATCCTTCAACAAGGGCTGAGTTATGTCGCTCAGCTGCAACCTGCATTGGCAAATAAACTCTGTCTACCAACCTGATCTATCACAAGGACCTCTCAGATTACACCAGTGAGCAGATTTTGAATATTTAGATCAGATGCTGGTGTCTTCAGTGGTGTCATCATTTGGTTTAAAATTTGAAATATGCAAATAAGGTGCGGACATGGTCCTGGTCTTTCAACTGCATCAGCAGTACCACCGTCCTTTTTCTAATTTATTGTTTCTAAACAAATGAAACTATTTCAATGTGACAATAAATCGTCATAAATGTGATGTGATTGATTTGAAGATGGCCAGAAAGGCTAAAAAAAAAAAAATCTTTTCCTTGGCACATTCTGGTCTTCTCCTCGACCCACTGTCCCTATAGGATGGTGTCACATTGAAGTGGGAGGCATTCTGCATGTAAAACAGAACATTTCAGAGCATTTTCTCAACTAATCAAAAATCAACCTGAAGATTTTGCATTAAAGCTGTACGTCTTTGTTTCTTGTTTGTGAATGTGAACACACATGCATATGTACATATAGCTGCAGTGCCAAGCAGAGACATAAGTATTTTTTTGCTCACAAAATTATGAATTTAGTATTAATATCAAATGTTAGCAAGGCTGTGGAGAAATAAACATTCCAATAATCTTTTGGTTGGGGTGTCAATAAAAACAATTTTGATGATCAGTCTAAGAAATGTGAATAAAAAATACAAAAGCTTTCTGAACTAACAAAAAAATCTATAATGCTAGACATCAAATAATTATTTAAAATAATGAAAAATCTGAAATTATGTGAATGCCCAGCTTTGAATTAAAATATATAAGACAGAATATTACTTAACCACAAAAATTATACTGCAGCAGATTCATATATAAATACATCCTAAATATAAGTTTACTGAAATAACACACAGCAAAATTATGAATATATTTATATTCAGTGTAAATATACACAAAACAGGATAACCAATGTTTATATGTATAAACATTGCTTTATATGGTGGATATATACCACAAGCACACATATCAAAATGTTAACAGTGCATGTATTAATACCTGAATGACTTTAATGTTCCAAGAATGCACAAGTTAAGCAATGCAGGTAATTAAATAATAAAACTAGCCAACTAAAACCACTTTGGTGCAGCTACACATGGTTTCCAGACCTCCATTAGTTTTGTTTTTTAATCTCTTTTAAAAGCAGACTTTAAAAAATAACAATTTTAGATTTACCAAAAAGCTGGGAGCATAGGACCGAGGGTTCCCACATACCTCACATCCAGTTTTACCTGTTATTAACATTTCACATCTTATGGTACATGTATTACTGTTAATAAATCAAAATTGATATAGTATTATTAACTGAAGTTCATGTTATATTCAGATTTCTGCAGTGTTTACCCAATGTCCTTTTTCTGTTCCAGGACCCCATCAAGGATCTCACATTCCATTTAGGCATCGTGTCTCCTCAGGTTTCTCTTGGCTGTGGCAATTCCTCAGACTTCCCTTGCTGTTGATTACCGTGACAAGTTTCCAGGCCTCTGCATCTTGTTAATGACCTCATTTGCCAGTCTTCCTATTTCTAGTCACTTCTCCTTATGGGCCTGGGAGCCTCCAACGTGGCTGAAATGATTTGGATAGCCTTTGCAAAATGATTTGTGGTGTAGTATCAGAACAATTATGATTGACTAGTAGACTTTAAAAATGCATTTGTGTTGAATAATAGATTAGGGCATTTGTATATAAAATTGCTTTGTGGTAATTAGATATTTTGAGATGTGTTGTATAACCCCAATTGTCATTTCACTTAAAATTACAGTTTACTGCAATTATAAACACAATCCATTTACACTGGGTCAGTCAGGTAGCTACAATGCATTATGGGCATAATTACAACTACCCTGTATTCATGCTCTCCCTGTCCCATACAAATAATTGCCAGAAAACTCAAGGGAAGAGCTGATGGGCTGGCATAGCATCCTTCTGTCTCCTTGCTTCCAGGTCACAAGATTTCAGATCCCAAAAACTTGTGTCAAGGCCCTGTTTTCTAAAATCCAGCTCTTAGGTCTTGACAGTCCATTGGTTTGCTTCTTCCAATTATTTAAAAATATGTCCCGAGTAGTTTTTCTGTACTTTGACAAGTACTTGACCTGAATGGGACAAACATTTGTCCCTGCCCTCATGAATGTATCTGGACAGGGAGACAGACTTAGAGCGGATACACCACTACAGACTCCGTCAGCACAATATAGGTGTTCCGTAAGTTGGGAGTTGAGCCCCTAGTTTTGCTGTGACCCCAATTTTTGTCCCTCTCCAGTGTCTCTGGCCTTAACTTGACTGTCATCCGCATGCCAGTCTGTGTGCTTGATGCACCTCTCAGCACCCTGCGGGCAACTCACTTCAGCCTGCCTTCCCATGGCTCAGACACCCCCCACCACACCCTTCTTGTTGTGCAGCTCTGACGTGCTTGTTATTCCTCAGCTTTGACAGCTGCCCACTTCATGGACCAGACTGTGCTGCCTGGCCTACGATGGGCCCTAGATGGCATTAATGGCAGATTAGACATTGGAAAATAAAAGAGTGGTTGCAGACATAGCTATCAAAACCATCCGCAATAAAACACACAGAGAAAAAAAGACAAAAAAATTCACAGAGAATCAGTGCATCGTAGGAAAATTTCAAGTGCCCTAATACATGAGTAATGGGAGTCCCTGAGGAAGCCCAGAAAGTGGAAAGTCAGAAAAAATATTTGGAGAAATCATGGTCTAAATTTTCAATATCTTCAGACAAAATAGATTCCAGAGCCAAGAATATTACCAGAAATAAAGTCATTTCATAATGACAAAGAGGTCAATTCATCAAGAATACATAACAATGCTAAATATTCATACTCCCAATAAGAGAGCTTCAAAATATAGAAACCAAAAGTGGATAAAACTCCAAATAGTCAAATTTATAGTTTTTGGAAATTTTATCCCTGCGTTTCAATAACTGCCAGGAAAAGTAAATAGGAAATCTGAAATTTATTTTGATAGTAATGTAGCTAATTTGGCTTCCTTTTAATCAGTGTAAATATATCTTTTACTATTCTGTTACTTTTTAAAAAATTATTTATTTATTATTATGAAGTTGTGGGGTACAACTAAGGGTTAGGTATACAATTGCGTTTCATTCAGGCACCCTGTTGATATGGGGTGTTTCCCCATTCCCAGACAGATATTTGCTACTGTTAATCCCATCTCTCTCCCCTCCGCATACTTTCCCAGTACTGTCAGTCATTTTCGTATAGTATTGCATTGGATGTTTAAGGTCCATTATATGAGTGAGAACATGTGGTACTCAGATCTTTG
>NW_007080588.1:118170-119417 GCF_000164805.1 Carlito syrichta
CCCCAGTGGTAGGTGGTGGAGTGTTTGTCAAAGATGAGTTGGTTGAGAAATTGAGGTTTTGCTTCTGGAATCTCAATTCTATTTCATTGATCTATATGCCTGTTCCTATACCAATCCCAAGCTGTTTTGATGATTGTAGCTTTATAGTAAAGTTTGAAGTCTAGTAATGTGATACCACCTGCTTTGTTTTTTTTTTTGCTGAGGATTGTTCTGGCTATTCTTGGACGTTTGTGTTTCCATATGAATTCCTGTGCTGTTTTTTCTAGGTCTGAGAAGAATGTTGCTGGTAATTTGATGGGTATTGCATTGAATTTGTAGATTGCCTTAGGTAAGATGGATATCTTCACAATGTTGATTCTTCTGATCCATGAGCATGGGATATTTTTCCACTTGTTTGTGTCAACTGTGATTTCTTTGAGCAGTGTTTTATAGTTTTCCTTGTAAAGGTCTTTCAAATCTCTGGTTAGGATGATGCCAAGGTATTTCATTTTTTTTGTGGCTATTGTGAATGGAATTGTGTTTTTTATTTGGGTTTCTGTTTATTACTGGTGTAGAGAAATGCGGTTGTCTTTTGTACATTTATTTTGGATCCTGAGACTTTGCCAAAGGCCTTTATCAGTGTAAGGAGGTTTTTGACAGATTCTCTTGGGTTTTCAAGGTACACAATCATATCACCTGCAAAGAGAGATAACTTGACTTCCTCTTTTCCTATTTGGATACCCCTGATTACCTTCTCTTCTCTGATTGCCCGAGCCAGGACTTCCAATACTATGTTGAACAGGAGGGGTGAGAGTGGGCATCCTTGTCTTGCTCCAGTTTTCAGGGGAAGTGGTTCTAATTTTTGTCCATTTAGGAGTATGCTCACTGTGGGTTTCTCGTAGATGGCTTTTACTATTTTGAGGTATGTTACCCGTATGCCTAGATGTTCAAGGGTTTTTATCAAGAAGGGGTGCTGGATTTTATCAAAAGCTTTTTCTGCATCTAATGATATAATCATGCGGTTTTTGTTTTGACATCTGTTGATGAATTTAATAACATTTATGGTTTTACGAATGTTGAACCAGCCTTGCATCCCAGGAATGAAGCCTACTTGGCTATGATGGATGATTTTTGAGATGTATTGCTGAATCCGGTTTGCTAGGATCTTGTTGAGAATTTTAGCATCTATGTTCATCAAGATATTGGCCTGTAGTTCTCTTTCTTTGTGATCTTTACCTGGCTTGGGTATCAATGTGATGTTGCTTCGT
>NW_007080588.1:120179-121257 GCF_000164805.1 Carlito syrichta
GTTGTAGGGATATAAATTCCCCTCTATGCAGCTTTTAAGGCGTCCCAGAGATTTGGTAAGATGTTTCTTCATTTTCATTTGTTTCCAGGTAGCTTTTGATCTCTGTTTTGATTTCATCATTGACCCAGGAGTTGTTTAGCATCATGCTGTTTTAGTGTCCATGTCTTTGTGGGTTTTGGGGGGACCTTGTTGGTGTCAATGTTTATTTTTACTCCACTGTGGTCCGAGAAGGTGCATGGTAGAATTTCAGTCCTTTTAAATTTGCTTATGCTTGATTTGTGTCCAATTATGTGGTCGATCTTAGAATATGTTCCATGTGGTGATGAGTAGAATGTGTATTCTGTGGTCTTTGGATGGAGTGTTCTATAGGTATCAATTAAGTCCATTTGGTCCAGAGTCTCATTGAGGTTCTGGATCTCCTTGCTGATTTTTTGTCCTGATGATCTGTCTAGGGTTGTGAGTGGTGTGTTAAAGTCCCCAGTTATGATGGTGTTAGAGTCAATGTCTTTCTTTAGTTTTCCTAGAAGTTGCTTTATGAATGTTGGTTCACCTATGTTGGGTGCATATATGTTTAGGATAGATATTTCTTGTTGATGGAGTGAACCTTTTATCATTATGTAGTGGCCCTCTGTATCTTTTTTAATTTTTGATAGCTTAAATGGTATTTTGTCTGAAATTAGGATCGCGACTCCTCCTTTCTTTTGTGTTCCATTCGCCTGAAAATTTGTTTCCCATCCTCTTACTTTGAGTCTGTGTATGTCCTTTCTAGTGAGATGGGTCTCTTGAAGGCAGTATATTGTTGCCTGGTGATATTTTATCCATTTTGTCATTCTATGTCTTTTCAGTGGTGCGTTTAGTCCATTCACATTCAGACTAATTATTGAAATGTGAGAGTTCATCCCTATCATGGAGTTCTTATTGAGTTATTGTTCTTCCACTTGGTTTTTTCTTTTTTCTTTTTCTTTTTTTTTTTGTCTTTCTTTTGCTTTTGGGGTTGGTTCGTGTATATTTTATTCTTTTCCCTGTACTCTTGTGAAGAACGTTGTTCTTTTTTCCTTTTCTTCTGTGTTTAGTACTG
>NW_007080589.1:0-517 GCF_000164805.1 Carlito syrichta
CTGGAAGGATCACCGGAGCCCAGAAGGTTGACGCTGGGGTGGTCATGAGTGTGCCACTGCACTCCAACCTGGGCGACAGAATGAGACCCCAACTCAAGTAAATGAATAAATAAATAAATAAAATTCCACATGAGTAAGATAATGTAGTATTTGTCTTTTTGTGTCTGGCTTATTTCACTTGACATGATGTCCTCTGGGTTCATCCATGTTGTCGCAAATGACAGTATTTGATTCTTTTTATGACTGGGTAGTATTTAATTACATATATATTCCATCACATTTTATTTATCCATTTTTCCCTTGTGCATCGGTTAATTCCATATCTTGACTACTGTAAAAAGCACTGCAATAAACACGAGAGTGCAGATATCTCCCCAATTTACTGATTTCTTTTTTTTTTTTGAGTCAGAGTCTCACTTTGTCGCCCAGGTTGGAGTGCAGTGGCACAGACTCAACCTGCTGAGCTCAGGTGATCCTTCCACCTCAGCCTTCCAAGTAGCTGGAACTACAGGCATGA
>NW_007080590.1:0-829 GCF_000164805.1 Carlito syrichta
TGCACGCTGGGCTCGAGGCCGCGTGGCCTTCGGGGTTCGCCCCGTGGGAAGCCGCTGGTGTGTCCTTTAGGGGCGTCGGGAGGGCTGCACGCAGCGGTGGCAGCCCGTCTTGTCTGCTTACCGCGACGGTCCGCACACGAGAGGGACGCAGCCCTCCTTCGGGCCCGCGGGGTGGCTCCGCGCCAGGCCCGCGCCCCACGCCCCAGGCCGCCGATGGCCAAGTCCCTGCTGCAAAGATGGCGCCGCATCTGCCTGCCACCCGCTCACGCCCTTCCGTGTGCTTTGACTCACCTCTCGCGGACTGCTTCCTGATTCCTGGAGGGCACCTGCCGCGGATGGGACGCTGAAGCGTTGTCATGTGCGCGTGCCTGTGTTTTCAGTCGTAGAGGCGAGGGCTCGCCGAGTTCCCCGGGCGGGTCTCGAACCCCCGGGCTCCGGCCAGCCACGCGCCTCGGCCTCCCGCAGTGCTGGGATGACCGGCCGAGCCGCCGAGCCCGGCCTCGTGTTGTGCTTTCGGGGTCTTGTTTGGTCGCCGTCCTGACTTTCGCCGGCCCTATCGGTTGGCCCTGCGGGCGCGGAACCGGGCCGCGGGGCCGACTGGGTCGCGCTGTCCGCGTGGAGTGCGCGTTAGCGCCGTCTGGCTTGCCCCACACGCGCTCCGAAGCGTGTCTGCTTTCAGCACAGTTTGCTGATGAGGGCGGTTTCCCGGGGTCCCGGAGCCGGTGAGCTGGGCCCGGCCCGGCCCGGCGTCGGTGCTGTCGCTCTGGGTCCGCTCCGGCACCTCCGCGTGGCGTGTCCAGGCGGAGGAAGGGAAGGCTGGCTGGGCGTG
>NW_007080590.1:1531-23400 GCF_000164805.1 Carlito syrichta
GGCGTGGGTGGGGGCCGATGGCCTCTGTCCCGGGAGGGGCTGGGGGCTGCCGGCTGCGTCTGGCTCTGAGCGGGCGGCCCCTGTCGTGCGTGGGCCCCCTTTGCGTCTGCTGCTCCGCTGACCTTGGCGGGCTCACGGGAGCCGCTCGGCCTCCTGGGCCCCGCGGTGCAGCCGAAGTTCTGTGGACTCGGAATCCCCCGGGGGCTCCCTCCAAGGGCGGTGGTCCTGCTCCAGGACAGAGGTCGTCGGCAGGCTCTGGGGTGGAGTCGTCAGGGCTGCCTCCTTCTGACTGGGTGACCGTGGGCGAGTCACGTCCATGCCCTATGCCTCAGTTTCCTGGGCGAGGATGCCACCCACCGTGCGAGGCAGCTGTGAGACAGCGTGTAGGTACAGTGTTTCCGGAACATGATAAGCGCTTAGTAAATGTTACTATGTACTGTCTTTTAAAAATTTGTACCGATGCATGGGGTACCTGTCAAATTGTGTTAGTGTATAAAATCCGCAGTGATTAAGTGAGGAAGTTAAGGGTGTCCACCTGAGTCCAAACATTGTTGCCAAGCATGGTCTCCCTACTATGCTGTCAAACACCGAATTTAATCCTTCCATCTTACTGTAGGTTTGCGCCCTCCCACCCGGTTCTCATCCCCTGTCCCCATCAGCCTACCCATCTCTGTTACCCATTTTTCTGCTCTGTACTTTCAGGTGATCCAATTTTTAGCTCCCACATGTGAGTGGGAACAGGTGCTATTTGTCTTTTTGTGTGTGTGTGCCTGGTTTATTTCGCTTAAGATAGAGACTTCTGGTTCCTTCCATGGTGCTGAAAATATTTCATTCCTTTTTGTGGCCACATAGCATTCTACTGTGTGTGTATACCGAATCCTCTGATAGACATTTAGGTTGATTCTTGAGCTCTGCTACCATGAGCTGTAAAAAATGTAAAAAACATGTGAGTGCGGGTGTCTCTTTGATATCTTGATTTCTTTTCCTCGGAGTAGATGTCCATAGTGGGATTGCTGGATCAAATGGTAATTCTATTTTTTTTTTTTTTGAGAAATCTCCATACCATTTTTCATAATGGTAGTGCTAGTTTATAGTCCCACAAACAGTTTTCTCTGCATCCTCACCAACATCTGTTATTTTTTGCCTTTTTAATAATAGCCATTCTGATTGGGGCAAGATGATACTTCACTGTGGTTTGGATTTGCAATTCTCTGATGATTAGTGTCGTTGAACATTTTTTCACATACTTGCTGGCCATTTGTATGTCTTCCTTTGAGAAATGTCTATTCTTGACCTTTGCTCATTTTTTAATGGGATCGACAGTGGGATCAAACCCAACATGAGGTTTGGAGGGGGATGATATGCTTCCTTCTTCTTCTGTGCCTCTGGTATTTCCCATGGTGTGTCCATTGAACGCCAGCGTTCCCTGTTGGACATTCTAATGGAAGTTTGAGTTCTATCCCTAGTTCTGGTTCTTCTTTCGGGAACTGTGGGTGTCCGATGTCTCTAGTCAGCCTTCGTGAACCAGAATCCTGCTATTGTGTTTATAATCTGTTTCTCCCACTTGCCAGCGCCAGCCCAGTTCTCCAGCATCGTGTGTCAGGCAGGTACTCTGAATCCTCAGAAAAATCGCCATCATCATCCTAAAAAAGAAGTCTGACCTATTGGAAGACACTCTTCTAGGTGTTTTCGTGGCACACTTTGTATGCACTTCAGGAATGGCTGTGCTGGACACCGAGTCGTGTATCTTTCACCCTTCCTGCTTTGACCTTCCCCTTGAGATCACCTGAAGACTGTTTAATGTTGGATCATCAGGCCCATCCATTGGGCTTCCTTCCTTCCTTCCTACATGCAATACCACTTTCTATATCTTGTTTAACATTTTAACCCAACCAATCGGTGTCAAGTAGCTGAACCTCAGTGCGTGGGGAATTAGCAAAAATGTCTTCAGGGTCTGGGCAATCTGCAAGGGAGCCACAGAAGTGTCCCATTGGGAGAAGAAAGCTGAAGGAACTTAGATGCAGTGAGCTGGGTGCAAGGTAGACATCAATGAATGGAACTTAAGCGTTGCCTCAGCATCAGGTATCTGGGAACTCTGATTCCTTGTTGCTTCATCTGAGACATTGAGGTCCAAGCTAAGTGTTTGGACTTGACAGTGCCCTTGGCCTGGCTTTGATAAGGGGCATCTATTTTCCTCCATAATGTTGAAGTAAGTGGCTTTTTAGAAATTTCTACTTATTTTTTTGCACAAGTAATAATACCCATATGCATGTTTCAAAAAAATAAATTCCAAACAATATAGCTGAAGGTGTAGTCTCCCTTAACTCCCCATCCAACTCCCAAAAGAGGCTTGGTGTGATAAAATCCTCTTCTATGATTTACAAACACAACGTAGGGTTTTTGTTTTCTTCCTGGAATGGCAATGTATTGTGGGTAATTTTCTGCAATATGTTAGAGCTTCTTGCTATTTGTTAATGTTATTTGTTGTTGCTATTGTTATCTCTTTTTTTTTTTATTCAAGAGACCTTTTCCCACATGCATTAATACCTTCTGTATCTTGTTTAGCAAGAAAAGACTCCTTCAAAAATCTCTTCTACAACTCTTCTGATCTTTGCCCGAAAAAGAATGTTGAGAGTGTCTCATCCTCGTTCTGCTTGTCTCACAGTAATTCTGATATATCATGCTGTGCTAATCTTGCCTGTGGAACACCTGAGGCATTGTATTACTGATGCTATTACAATAATTAGCTATGTTGATGGCCTGTGTGATCACAAAATCATTACTGCCTTACTCTTTTAATAATGCTAAAACTGACATTAAAGTAGCTAATTGACTCTTTGGCTTTTAAAGGTGTTGGTTGAAGCCAAAGAGTAGTTTTACCAAACACTTAGACTGAAGTCAAACCTTAGAACTTTTCTGTTATGACTGAAAGCCAGTGATTTTTAAAAATATTCATTTTGTATTCAACTGTCTTATGAAATGCTCTTATTTTTTAAAATTTATTTTTATGTATTTCAAATATGTGGGGTACAGTTCGTGATTAGGTAGATAAGAGGTCATCATACAGGTGAAGTTTGGGCCTCCCTTTGGACTCCACTTTGCCTGGTTTGAGATCAGGTGCGCTTCTTGATGTTATGTCCTCCATACTTCCCCCCTCCCCCACAGCGTTCTGCTACTGCCAATCCCTTTCTTATAGTGTTAGGGCAAATGTTCAGGGTCCATTTATGAGTGAGAACATGTGGAACTCAGCCTTTTGTTTCTGTGATAGATCACTGAGTATGACAGACTCTAAATCCATCCAAGTTGCTGCAGAGTCCATAATTTTTTCCTTCTATATGACTGTGTAGTATTCTATCATGTATATGTACCACTTTAAAAAATCCAGTCTACTTTCCATGGGCAGCACAGTTGGTTTCATGTTTTTGGTATTGTGAATAGTGCTGCAGTAAACATGTGTGTGCGGGTATCTTTTTTGTAGAATGATTTGGGCTCCTCAGGGTGTATTCCAAGAAGGGGAATTGCTGGGTTGTATGGAAGGTCGATTTTTAGATCTTTGAGGAATTGCCACACTGTTTTCCTCAGAGATCTTACTAGTTTATACTTCCACCAACAGTGCAGAAGCATTCCTTTTTCCTTGCATTCTCTCCAGCATCTGTTTTTTTTTTTTTTGAGTTATTGATGATGACCATCCTAACTGGAGTTAGGTGGTATCTCAGTGTGGTTTTGATTTGCATTTCTCTGATGATTAGTGAGTCTGAGCATTTTTTCATGTGTCTGTTGGCTGCTTGTGTATCTTCTTTTGAGAAGTATCTATTCATAACTTTGCCCACTTTTAAATAAGGCTGTTTGTTTTTTTCCTTTCAGCACACTTGAGTTCCTTGTAGATCCTGGATGTTAGGCCTTTGTTAGATATGCAGTTGGAAAATATTTTTTTTCCTGTTCTGTGGTCTGTCTTCCCACTCTCTTGATGGTTTATTTTGCTTTGCAGAAGCTTTTCGGTTTGACACGGTCCCACTTGCCTATCTTATCTCTTATGGCATGGTCTTTTGTGTTTTGATAAGGAATTGGTTGCCTATTCCGATTCCCATAAGGGTGTCTTCTGTGTTTTCTAAGATTCTTATGGTTTGAGGTTTTACGTTTAGGTCTTTGTTCCATTTAGAGTTGATTTTTCTGTATGGTGATAGGTAGGGATCCTGTTTCATTCTTCTGCATGTGGTCAGCCAGTTTTCCCAGCATCATTTATTGAATAGGTTCTCTTCTCGGCAGTGGTGGTTGGTGGAGGCTTATTTTTAAGTTATTTTCTAGGTTTTATTATCATGTGGTCTACAATGATAGTATTTTCTTTTCTTTTGAAGTTTTGTAACTCTGGCTTCTTTCTTTTGTCTAATTCTGTTGGCCAGTGCCTTTAGTGCAGTGTTAAATAACAGTGGGAAATCGGCATCTTCTTCTCGTTCTGGGCTTTGGTGAGGAGAATTAAGCCTGATTCTGACTGTGGCTCAGAAATAAATGTCACTTAGAGAAATGTCCATTTCTTTCTGTTTTCTTTCATTTTAATGCTGTATTTTGAAATAATTCCAAGCTTGCAGCAACATTGCAAGAGTAGTACCAAGAACCCTTTATCCTTTATCAACTTTTAAAATTTTGCCACATTTGCCTTGTCATACTCTGTCTCTCCGAGGGACTTCATGCTCGCTATCGATTCATCTGTCTATTCCCTGGACCATTTGAGAGTGAACTTTCCCCGCATAACACTTAAGTTTACATTTGGTAAGAACGGCATATTCTCGTACATATCTTTAGAATAGCTATCAAATTCGGAAACATTTGACACTGATGCTGGTGCTTTAATCCGGCCAATTTTCCATTTTTGTCAATTGTACGCAACAATGTCTTCAAAATGTCTCCATCTTTATTTCTGTGTATCTCTCTCTCTCCACCTACTTTTTTGCCCACAAGATGCATATCAACATCATGTATGACTTTCAGATGTTTTGTTTCTAGTTCCTTTTTATCTGGAATAGTTTCTTAGCCCCTTGTTGTCTTCCATGGCACTCGTATTTTGGAAGAATGCAAGTACTTATTTTATAGAATGTTTCTTATTTTGGGATTCTCTGATGTTTCCTCATGATAAGATTAAAGTTAGGCATTTTTGGCTTGTATACTAATAAGCGATCTTGTGTCCTTCTCTGAAGGTACATCATAGTAAATTGTACCTTACAGGTGACATTAATTTTATTTTTCAATGTAATGATTATTAGTGAATTTATAGGGTTATGCAGCCATCACTACTACCTGGTTTGGGAACATTTCCTTCACTCAGAAGGTTCCTTCATGCCTGTTTGCATTTAATCTCTGCCTAAACCTCCAGACGATTGCTTCTGTCTGTCTCTCCTTTCATTAGGTAGTTCACATAAATGAAATCACAGAATATAAAGTCTTTGTGGTCTTTGTGTCTGGCTTCTTTCATTTAGTGTGCTGTTTTTTTGAGGTGTATTGCTGCTGTAGCAGTTGTTATCTGTGTTGTAGCATGTTATATTAGTATTTAATTCATTCTAATCGCTGAACCGTGTCTCTTATGTGGATGTGCTTTACATTTTGCTTGTTTACCAGTTGCTGGACATTTGGACTATTTCCAGTTTTTGTCTATTATGAATAATGCTGCTATGGACATTTCCATATATGTTTTTGTGTAGACATATGTTTTCATGTCTCTTGGATAGATTCCACCAAGTAGAATTGTTGGATCAAAAGTCAAGTTTATGCTTCACTTAAAAAACAAACAAACCCTGCCAAGTGGTTTTCCTAAGAGGCTGTACTATTTTAGATTTTCACCAGCAATACATGAGGGTTCCAGTCTCCTTCACATTCTTACCTACACTCGTATTATCTATCCTTTTGATTATATGAGGTCTGACAATTAAATTTGTGAGCTCATCCTAGAAAAAGTGCTACCTATCTGATTGCTGAATATCACTCTGGTCATCTTCAAAGTACCACCCTTGGGAGGCCATGCACCAACACTGGCGTCTAGTTTATCCATCAGAGCAATTTTGGAACTCTTTCTGGAATGGCCATCAGAGCTATCATTGTGACAGTGTTGGAACTTGAATTAGAGTAGCGAACAAACATCAAATATCTTGCTAAACTTGGCAAGAGTGGAGGTGAAATCGGGGACATGTTAGTCCAAGTTTATGGGGATAATGCCATGAAGAAAACGGCAGTGTACAAATGGATTAAACATTTTTCTAACATGTCAGCACGGCCAGTAATGAGGAGAACTGATGAAAACTTTGCAAAAAATCTGTGTGTCGGAATCGCTGGCTGAATGTGAGAAGCATAGCAGACCAAATAAACATCGATAGAGAAACGGTTAGGAAAACCTTAACTGGAACTCTTGGCATGAGAAAGGTGAGTGCAGAAATGGTCCTGAAGGAGCTCTTACATCACGGCAATGCACCAGCTGACACAGCTGTCTGTGAGGGAGTTTTTAGCCAGTAAACAAATAACTGTATTGGAACACCCTCCTACTCACCTGATCTGGTACCCAATAACTTTTTTCTGTACTCAAAAATAAAGGGAATGGTGAAAGGAAGACATTTTGATGACATTCAGGACATCAAGGGTAATACGACGGCAGCTCTGATGGCCATTCCAGAAAGAGTCCGAAATGGCTTTGACGGGTGGACTAGGCGCTGCCCTTGGTGCATAGCTTCCCGAAGGGAGTACTTCAGAGGTGGCTGTAGTGATATTCAGCAGGGAGGTATATAGCACCTTTTCTAGGATGAGCTCACGAACTTAATTGTCAGACCTCTTAGTCATTCTAGTGGGTATGTTGTAGATTGTCATTGTGATTTTTAAGTTGGGTTTTTCTAATGACTAATGATGTCGAACACCTCACAGCCTATTATCCATGGTAATCTTCTGTAGTTCAATGTCCATTCGAATCTTTTGTCCATTTAATAATTCGGTTGCTTATCTTATTATTGAATTGTAAGAGTTTTGGATACAAGTCTGTTATCAGGCATATGGTTTGTGAATTTTTCCTCCCACTGTGTGGATTTTTAAAAAAGTTTTCTAACTGATGACTTTTGAAGTGCAAAATTTTAAATTTTGATGAAGTTTAAAATATTAATTAAAAAATGGATTGTGCTTTTGGTATTATATCTAAGGACTCTTTGTCCAACCAAGGTCATGAAAATTTTCTCTTATTTTTTTCTAGAAATTAATAGTTTTAGTTTTTACATCTAGGTATATGATCTGTTTTGAGTTAATTTTTGTGAATAGTTGGAAGGAAGAATTTAAGTTTATTTTTTGAAGGTGTATATTCTGTTTAAAAAAGACTATCCTTTTTACTCTGAATGAATACGCTGGCCTAGCATACTGTCTATCCTGGAGAATGTTCCATGTATGCCTTAAAAGGATACACGTTCCACTGTCATTGGGTACACTGTTCTAGGTATGTCAGGTTGAGTTGGTAGTTGGCACTTTGTCAAAAATAAATTGACCATAAACATGAAGATTTATTTTTGGGTTCACAATTTAGTTTCTTTGGTCTTTGTTCTTGGGCCAATATCACCCTGTGTTGACTATTTTACCTTTAGAGAAAGATGTGAAATTCAGTAGTGTGAGTCGACTGTGTACTTCTTTTCAAAAATTGTGATGCTGTGCCGCCCAAAGCAATCTACAGATTCAGTGCCATCTCCATCAAAATACCAACTTCGTTTTTCACAGAACTAGAAAAAGCAATCCTAAAGTTTATATGGAATCAAAAAAGAGCCTGAATAGCCAAAGCCATTTTAAGCAAAGAGAGCAATGCAGAAGCAGCACACGGTCTGACTTCAAATTATATTATAAGGCAATGGTAAATAAAACAGCATGGCACTGGTACAAGAATAGACAGATTGACCAATGGGACAGGGTAGAGAACCCAGAAATAAAACCACATTCCTGCAATCAACTGGTCTGTGTCAGAGCTGGCAAAGATGAACAATGAGGGAAAGGGCACCCTGTTGAACAAGTGGTGCTGGGAAAATCGGCTGGTCACGTGCCAAAGAATGAAACCGGACCCTGTCTCTCACCATATACAAAAATTAATTCAAGATGGAGCAAAGACTTAAATGTGAGAACTGAAACTATAAAAATCCTGAAGAAAACGTAGGAGACATTCTGAGCATTGGCCTAGGCAAATAATTTATGATGAAAACTCTGAAAGCAATCGCAACAAAACAAAAATAGACAAATGGGACTTAATTAAACTAAACTGCTTCTGCACGGCAAAAGAAATAATCAACAGAGTAAACAGGAAACCTACTGAATGGGAGGAAATATCTGCAAATGATGCCTCAAACAAAGAGCTAATGTCCAGAATCTACAGAGAGCTCAAACAACTCAACATGAAAGAAACAAATAACCATATCAAAAAGTGGGCAAAGGACTTGAATGGGCACTTCTCAAAAGAAGACACACAAGTGGCCAACAGACATGAAAAAGCAACAACAACAAAAATCACCCAACATCACTAATCATCAGAGAACTGCAAATTAAAACCATAGTGAGCTATCACCTCACACCAATCAGCATGGCCATTAGAAAGTCAAAGAGCAATAGACGTTGGCGCAGTTGTGGAGAAAAGGGATACTTTTCCACTGTTGGTGGGACTGTAAACTAGTTCAACCTCTGTGGAAGACAGTCTGCAGAGTTCTCAAAGAGCTAAACATTGAATTACCATTTGACCCAGCAATCCCATTACTAGGGATCCACCCAAAGAAAAATAAATCAATATATGAAAAAGATACTTGACTCGTGTGCTTATTGCAGCACTATTCACAACAGTAAAATCATGGAACTAGCCTAAGTGCCCACCAAAAAGTGGCTAAAGCAAATGCGGTATATACACACCATGGAATACTACACAGCCATAAAAAAGAGTGAAATCAAGTCCTTTGCAGCAACATGATGGAGCTGGAGATCATCGTCTTAAGTGAAGTGACTCGGAGACAGAAAACCAAGCAGCAGTTCGCACTCATGTGGGAGCTAAATGGAAGTAACAGACGCAGGGGACACCAATAAGGGTGGAGGTGGGAGGGAGAATGAGGGTCCGAAACGATCTAGGGGGCATAATGCTCACTCCCTGGGGGAATGAGTCACCTGAGACTCAATCCCCACCTGTCCACGATACATCCATGTCACGGACATGCATGTGTACCCTCAGATCCAAAATGAAAAAATTGCTATGGTGAGCCTCGGTCATTGCATTTTCATATAAACTTTAGGATCAACTTGTCCCTTTCCACAGAAAGTCTGCTGGATTTCAAATAGGATTTGTGATGAATTCATAGATCAATTTGGGAAGAATTACTTTCTTGACTATTGAGTCTTTCCATCATGAACATCACATATTTGCCATTTATTTAAAACTCCTTTAATTTCTCTCATCAATATTTTGTTGCTTCCAGTGCCTACGTTTTGTACCTATTTTGTTAAAACTTATTTTTGATGATATCATGAATGGAATTGTTCTCTTTTTTTTCTTTCTTTTTTAGTTATGGAGATGTGGGTTTATTTCTTTTGGAAGTCTCACTCTGTTGCCCAGGCGGGAGTGTAGTGGCATAATCATGGCTCATGGCAGCCTTGACCTCCTGGGCTCAGGCGATCCTTCTGCCTCAACTTTCCAAGTAGCTGGGACTACAGGTACATGATGCCATGCCTGGCCATTTTAATTTAATTTTTATTTTTTGTAGAGATGAGGTCTTACTGTGTTGCCAAGGCTGGTCTCAAACTTTTGAGCTCCAGGGTTTCTCATCTGCCTCGGTCTCCCAAAGTGCTAGGATTATAGGTGTGAGCCACCATGCCTGGCTGGAATTGTTTTCTTAATTTCATTTTCAGAGTATTGCTAGTGTATAAAAATACAGTAGATTTTTTTCATGTATTGATCTTGTATCCTGAAACCTTGTTGAACTTGTTATTAATCCTAGAGATTTGTTGGTGAATTCCTTGGGATTCCTTGGGATTTTCTACATATAAGATTTTATCATTTGAGAGTAAAGAAGTTTTACCCCTCGCTTTCCAATCTAGATGCCTTCAACTTCTTTTTCTTCATTGCATTGCCTCAAACTTCCAGTAAAATAATGAGTAGAAGCAGCATTCGTGAAATCCTTACCTCGTCCCGGATTTTAGGGTGGAGGGGACCATTCTTCTAATCACTGCTCAGTGTGAAGCTAGTTGTGGGTTTTCCTAGATGCCCTTTGTCAGGTTGATGAAATTGCCTTCCGTTCTGAGGTTAGTGAGAGTTTATATCATGAGTGGGTGCTGGATTCTGTCAAATGATTTCTTCCGTATCTGTTGAGTATATGGCATGGTTTTGTTCATTATTTTATTAGCATGCTATATACATTAACTAGTTTTTGGATAGTAAGCCAAGCTGTAATTCTTGGATGTACCACTTGCTCCTGGCATGTACATCCTTCCTACATGTCACTGCATGTGGTTTTCCAGTATTTGGTTAAGGGTTTCTGCATCCATGTTCATGAGAGAGGATGGCCTGTAGCTTTCTTTTCTTGTGACCTCCTCATCTGGCTTTGATAGTTTTGCTTGCTGTTAGAGTTATACTGGCTTCATGCAATGAATAGATAGAGTTTTATCCTATTTTCTGAAAGTGTGTGAATAATTTATATTATGGTATTATTTAGGTATTTGATAGAATTCACTAGTGAAGCTATCTAAGTCTCTCTCTTAGTTTTTAGAGAATATCTAAGATTTTCTCTGGGAAAATTTTAAATTGTTCATTCAGATAAAATTTTTTTATGGGTTTATTCAAACACTTTATTTCCTTTGAATCAGTTTTGGTAATTGATATCTTTCTAGTAATTTGTCTAAGTCATCTAATTTGATAGAAAGTTGTTTATAATATTTTCTTATGATCCTTTTAATTTTGTTTTTATCTAGTTAAAAATACTTTCCAATTTTCTTTGTGGTTTCTTTTTTGACCCATGGATTATTTAGAAGTTTGTTACTTAATTTGTAAATGTTTGGAAATTTCCCAGAACTCTTTCTGTTGTTGATTTGTAGCTTAATTTTGTTACATTCAGAGAATGTACTTAGTATGCTTTCAGTTTTTCTTTGCCTATTGGGACTTGCTTTATGCCTTAAAAGAGATACGGTCTATCCTGGAGAATATTCTGTGTGTTTTTAAGGAAGGCTTATACTACAGTCATTGAATGGTGTGTTCTATATATGTCAAATTGAGTTGATTGATAGTGGTGTTCAAGTGTTCTCTATTTTTGATGATTTTCTGTCTAACTGCTATGTCAGTTACTGAGAGTGAATATTAAAATATCTAACTATAATTGTCAAATTGCCTATTTAAAAAAAATTCTGTCAGTTTTAATTTCATGTATCTTAGGGCTCTGTTTTTGGTGAATGTACATTTATAATTGTCATATCGTCTAAATTGATTGACCTTTTTATCATTATGAAGTGTCTGTCTTTTCTGCTAATAATAATTCTTGTCTTGAAGTCTACTTTTCCCTCAATATTAAAATAACTTAACCTTTGAGAGCTTGATTATTGTAGGCTTTGGGTCATATTCTCTGGGTCAAATCTGTTTGATGTTCTCTGACCTTCCTGTTCCTAGATACTTATCTCTTAAGATTTGGAGAGTTTTCTGTTGTTATTTCTTTGAAGACGTTTTCTACCCCTTGCTTTTGCTCAACTCGCCATTGAACGCCATTTGTTGTTAGACTTGGTCTTTGGAGGAAATACTCTATCTATTGTAGGTGGTTTTTATTCCTTTTCATTTCATTTTCCTTTTTATCCTCTGTGTATTTTTAAATAGCTCCATGATTCTTTCCTCTGCTTGATCTATTCTTTTGTTAAGATCTTTTAATGCATTTTCAGTTTAGGAAATATATTTAGTAGTTCAAAGATTTCTGGATTATTTTTTTGAGTTGGAGTCTAACTCTGTTGCTCAGGCTGGAGTGCAGAGGCATGATCATAGCCACCATAGCCACCTGCTGTGCTCAGGAAATCCTTCTACCTCAGCCTTCCAAGCAGCTGGAACCATGTCCAGCTAATTTTTTGACTTATTGTTGAGACAAGAGCTCGCCAATTTGTCCAGGCTGGTCTCGAACTCCTGTGCTGAGGCAGTCCTCTCACCTCAGCCTCCCAAAGTGCTAGGATTACAGGCATAAGCCACCATGCTTGGCTCTAATTTTTATTATTATTTTAATCTCTTTGTTAAACTTTTTAGGTAAATGTCTAAATTGCTTTTTTTGTGTTATCCTGGATCGCCGAACTTCCTTAAAACTGCTGTCTGGAATTCTTGGTCAGAGACTTCACATATCACCGTCTTGTTAGGGTTAGCTACTGGTTTCTTGCTTTGTTGGTTTTGGGAAGGTCACGTTTCCCTGTTTGCTGTCGTTCCTTGTGGATGCGTGTCTGTGTCTTTGCATTGAAGAGTATTTATTTATTCCATCTTCTCTGTCTGGCCTGTTTTGGTTTTTATTGAGTATGTTTGCTTAGAGATTCTTTGTCATTTACCGGTCAATTTGCTTTTTTTCTTTCTACCCCCACTAGGTTGCTGCTTTCCGTTTGGAACTAGACAGTGCCTACAACCCTTCTAGAAGCAAGGTTGGCTCTAATAAACCGTTAGAGGGGTCCCTGTCCCCAGCCAGGGAGTTCTGAGCGGAGATATTCCAGTAGTGTGGGATGGCAGCCCGGGAAATCTGTGGGGTGAACCTTGTACAGAGGGATGCTGCCAAACAGTCACTCTGATTTGACACTCAGGTGTATTCTTTGGCCAAGTTACAGAGCAGAGCTTTCAGGGCTGGGGATGGCAGTCCTGCCTCCCTCCTTTGTCTCTGGCCGACAGCCGGGCTATTTCTCTCTTCAGGCACTTGCCATGCTTCCCATGGGTCGAGGGAGGGAAAGGTCTCCTTCCGGGGAATCCAGATGGTGGGGAAGCTGGTTGTCCAGGAGATCTCACTCTTTCCAGGGTAGAATCAGGGGAATTTTTTTGCATGCTTGATGCTGGGAAGATTTGGGAGAAGGTCGTTGTGGATATGGAAGCCCGATTTTCTTACTGTCTGCTCAGAGTTTTTTCACTTCTTGGTGGCCCCAGAAATGGATTCATTCTCATATCTGAGTTCTGGGAAATTGCTGATGATAATCTCAGTGCTATATAGTTGTTTTGGGGTTTCTGTGAAGCCAACATACTTCTGTGACACCATTTTGGTACCAGAAGTTTGTGAATATTAATTTACTTACTCATCACAGCTTTTAGAGGATGATTGTTTGCTAAATGAGACACCAAGAGTTTCATAAGGACACATAACTAGTAAATGGCAAAGCTGAGGTTTTAATCCAGGCAGTTTGACTCCAAGTTAGCATAGTTAAGAGAGTAGAAAAGGAACATCAACAAATAAAAAAAATTAAGAAATAACAAAGAAGAATAATTACAGACACAGAAGTAATAAATCGAATCATAAAAACATCTTTACTTGGAAAAATAAATTTTGCAAGCTGAATGACAAGAGTCATTTTCTAGAATGATTTAACTGATCAGAATCGACTCTAGAACATAAAGAAAATCTCGGTAAGCAGAAACTTCAAAATTGGCCTTGCTAAAAGTACCAGGCCCAGACAGGTTCACTCCATTTTCCAGATATCTAACAAATGAAGTATTCAAATGTTGTTTAAATTGTTGTAGCACATAGACTTAAAAACTTTCAAATAATTTAAATGAAACATTCTAATATTGATACCAAAGCTTGACAAGTTTCATTAATAAATATCGAAGACCAATCTCACTGTAAACTCAAATCCTAAATAATATATATTGGCAGATAATCCATTTGCACATGAAAAAAGCAATCCACGTGACCAGATGGGATTATTCCCAGAAGAGGAGTTTAATAGTATGAACCTTATAAACATAATCACATTAATAGGCCTAATGGAAAAAGTCATATAGTCCCCCTCACAGACACAGAAAATGTATTTATCAAAAGTCAAAATCTATTTTTGATGTTTAAAAATTTGACAAAACAAAACAAGTATCTTTATGAAAAATTAATCCGATTGCATTTCTAATGAATGAAATGACCACCCTGAAGGAACCAGAAGAACTAACTCAAAGACATTTGGAACCCAGCATTTTCGCTAGCCACCCTCAATCAGCAAGGGAAAAAATGCAAATGAATCTTGAGAGTGTTTGTGGAAATGGTGTGGATATATCAATTCCAAAAGTATTTTGTGCATACTGTATCATTGAACCTGTTGGTTCCTATGTTAACTTTGTTGCAAGCCGAGGTGCTCACAGTGGATGAAGAGAGACAAATGTGACATGGAAGAGGTTAAATGAGAAGGCAGAGACTTATGGGAATCAGAGTTACCATGCTTGTCTCCTAGTTATTGTCACTAAGAGGAACAGGACTCCTTAGGGTCATGGCCACTTGTAGAACTGGAGCAGGTGAGATACAAGCTGAGCTTAGAGCATCTTGTTGTGTCAGAAGGGAGGGCGATGCTCAAAGAAGGGAAGAAGAAGTGATGGGGACCCATCAAAAAGACGCAAAGAAGAGCCCGAAGGGGCTCCCATTGGCCACATCTGGAATAATTTTCGTATCAAAATAATAATGAATACATTACAACTCAGTGAGCAAAATAAGAATATATGAGTCTGTATGGATCATGGATGGATATATGGATGGATAAAGAGAGAGAGGGAGGGGAAATTTTCTCACGGTACAATGCCGTGTAGAAAATCGCCATTTGAGTGAGTGGAGGGGTTTCAAGATAGCCAGCCACAGGCATCTCGTACTCGCTTTCTCCGCAAGGAAGAGCCAGAACAGTGAGTAGATGGTCATGCTTTGAGTCGGTCATCCGGAAGCGAGCCCCGGAATTCGACAGGTGAGTGGCAGGAGGGGCCTAGAGCAGGAAGGGGGAGAGAAACGAGGCCGCCCGCCCGGCCAGGATTGGCTGGGAGCCCAGAGGGACTCCCCAGACAGCACAGGGTGAGCGAGAGACCCCCAGACGTCCACTTTTCTCCGGGGACTGCTGCAGGACTAGCCACAGGAGAGCCCCTCAGCCTCCATGGGCCCTAAAACTGATGCAGGGAGCTGTCTGAAGACTGCATGGCAGTGCTGCCCCAGAGAAGGTTCTCTCACTGGGCCCACACAGCCCTGAGTCTTCAGCAGCTACAGCCAGTGCCACTTTGAGAGCCCGGCCCTGACTGGACTGCACCTTGCCCTGGGACTCAACTGGAGTCCCACTGACATCCCACCAGATGCAGTGGCTGCTGCCACCAGGGCAGAGGCAGTGGTAACCCGCGCTGACCCCGCTGCTGCCATGCATTTGCGCATATCCAGGCGGAGTCCCCCAACTGCAGCTGTCATCACTCTCAGGATCGAGTGGGGTGCAGGCTGCCGCCACCGGGTTTGAGTTAAGAGCCAAACGCAGTCTGCAGCCGCTGGAGTTGAAGCAAGACTGTCACCACTGGGGCTGGTCCACAAGTGACGTGCAAGCTGCTGCCACCAAGGCTGAAGCACAGCTGAGTCGTGCATTCCTCACCTGCCCGTGACTGCCACTGAAAGCGACCACACACTGCCCAGGAGCTAGGCCACAGCCAAACTGCCGCCACCCACCAATGGAACCTTCTGCTGAGGACCTGGGCATCACCCTGCTCCTGTCTACCACACCTACCTTCTGCATGCACCCCTGGAGGGGTCTGAGGATAAGCCTGCCCAGCCTGGCTTTGCACCCTCCCACCATGCCAAAGCATGCAGTCCAGAGGTCTAAAGATTTCCCAGTCCAGTCCACTACTGTCTGCATCTCAGCACTCCTCCTGGGGGCCTAAGGTTGAGCCTCCCCACCCTGCTGCTACCACCCACCCTGCTGCTACTGCCACAGCTGGCACCTACCAACTTTCAGTGCCTCTGGGACAGGGGATTGGCCCTCCCAGTCCATAACATCTACCACCAGTACCAGGGCTCATTGCCCACCAATACTATTGCCACTGGCCAAGCCAAGCCTGCTGCCCCTGGGGCTTGAGAATCCACTTGCCTGCCTGGTTGATCACTGCCACTGAAGCATCCAAGCAAGTCACCTGGAGGCCCAATAATTAGCCTGCTTTGACCCATTGACACTGGTGCTAGTCTGTGCTGTCCCAGGGCTCAAAGTCAGGTATATGCTCATCTCACCACTGCCACTACTGGGACCCAAAGACTGTCTCACCTGCCACGACAGTCCCCAGCGAAACCTTAATACAACTTCCTCTAATAATTGCATATTCAGCCACTGAGGAAATCACAGACACCACTGAAACTGTTTACAGCCAAAGAAATCATATAGATATTATATTACTGCGTACACCAAGAATCAAAGTCAAAGGATTCTACCCAGCCAACACCATAGATACAACCTCTGAAAAAAATCTTTTATGAGAGTGACTTCATGAAACTGGAAGAAGCAACTGTTTCACCAGATGCACATATATCAACATAAAGGTACCAGAAACATGAAAAAGCAAGAAAATGTGACACCTGCAAAGGAACATAGCAATTCTCTAGCAATAGATACAAATAAAAAAATCTATGAAATCCATAAAAAGAATTCAAAATATTGATTTTGAAGGAAGTCTGTGAGATACAAGATAATAATGGAAAATAATTTAAATAAATCAGAAAAACAGTTCAGGATAAGAACGAGAAACTTGCCAGAGAGGTAGGTATCATAAAAAAGAATCAAGCAGAACTTATGGAGCTGAAGACTTCAGTGAAAGAAATACAAAATGCATTTGAAAGGATCAACAATACACTAGGTTAGCATGATAAATAATTTCAGAACATGAAGATAGGTCTTTTGAAAAACCCCAGACAAAAATAAAGAAACAAGAATAAAAAAGACTGAGCAAAGCCTACTTGACCTATGGGGCACGTAAAGCATCCAAATATTTGGATTTCTAGAGTCCCAAAAAGTGAACAGAAAATGAAAGTTAGAACAACTTACATAGCAAAATCATAACTGGAAACTACCCAAGTTTAGAGCTTTAGATATCCAGATACAAGAAGCTCAGAGATCCCCAAATGGATGCAATTAAAAAGGTGTTCTCCACGGCATATTATAGTCAAACTTTCAGAAGTAAAAGACAAAAAGAGAATTCTAAAAACAGCAAGAGACAGGTGTCTAGTTACTTATAAAGGAACCCATGCCAGGCTCACAGTGTATCTCTCAATAGAAACCTTATAGGCCAGGAGAGGATGAGGTGATATATCCAAAGTGTGGAAAGGAAAAGAAAAAGACCTGTCAACCAAGGATACTTATAACCAGCAAAATTATCCTTCCTAAAGAAAAGAGAAATAAAGTATTTCCCAGATGAATGAGAAGAAACTGGAGAAATTCATCACCACTGGACCAGCCCTCCAAGAAATACTTCAAGGATTTAATGCCTGGAAGCAAAAGGATGTTATCTTCCATCATGAAAATACACGAAAGTGTAAAACTCACTGTTGGAGCAGTCATGCAAATAAAGAAGAGAAAGAACTGCTGGGCATATAACCAAAAGAAAGGAAATGTACGTAGGTATGTATGCATGCATGTATCGTCTGTCTATGTATCTTCATTTTGTTTGAGAGTTGTGTGGTACAAGTGGTGATTTACTGCAAAGCACTGCATGCAGATGAAGTGTGGACTTCCAGCTGGCCCGCTCTACCGCCATAGTGAACCAGGTACCCAGTGTGTTGTCCCGTACCCCTTCCCTTTCCTTTTCCCCCTCCTGTAGCATGTCTAGAGTCTGCCAATCCCACCTCTGTGCTTGTGGGACCAGTGATCTGGGCCCACTGATGATCGAGAACACGCAGTATTCCGCTCTTTGTTTCTGTGATAGTTCACTTAATACGATTCAGCTGCATCCATGTTGCTGCGAAGGCCATGATTTGGTTCTTCTTTATGACTGTGTAATATTCCATCATGTGAATGTAGCACATTTTCTTTATCCAGTCCACTTTCCCTGGGCATCTGGCTTGGTTCCGTGTTTTGCCTATTGATTGTGAATAGTGCTGTACTGAACATACATGTGCAGGTGTCTTTTTGGTAGAACGATTTATGTTACTTTGGGTGTGTTTTCAGAAGAGGGATTGATGGATCATATGGAAGCTTAATTTTTAGTTCTTTGAGAAATTACCTTACTAACTTTTATAAAAGTTGAACTAGCTTACATCCCCACCAGCAGTGTAGAAGTGTTTCCTTTTCTCCACAGCCACACCAGCAACGGCTGTTTTTTGGCTTTTAAAGAATTTTTTAAAATTAAGAAAGTCATATTTATTAGAGAGAAGATACATTGTGAAGAGCACAATAGGCAGGGAGCAGAGAGAGAATGTTTGCTGCCTGCCTGTTTTTTGACTTTGTGATGATAGCCATCATCCTCACCGATGTTAGGTGGTATATCGTTGCAGTTTTTTCTTTTTTTTGGAGTTGGAGTTGGACACGCTTCCAGCCACAGCACCCTCGACCCGCTGGGCTTCAACGATCCTTCTGCCTCAGCCTTCCAAGTAGCCGGAACTACAAGTGTGTGCTACCATGCCCGGCTAATTTTTTATTTTATTATAGAGACAAGGGAGATCTCACCAAGTTGCCTGGGCTGGTCTCAAACCCGCGGGTTCAGGCAATCCATGCCCCTTGGCCTCCCAAAGTGCTGGGATGACAGGCTGAGCCATCGAGCCCGGCCTTATTGTAGTTTTGATTTACATTTCTCTGATATGAGACTGAGCATTTCTTCATGAGTTTGTTGGCTGCTTGTAGTCTTTCTTTGAGACGTGTCTGGGTGTCTGTTCATGACCTTTGCCCACTTTTAAGAATTTGTTTTTGAGTTGAGGTCTCACTCTGCTGCCCAGGCTGGAATGCTCTGGCATGATCATGGTGATCACAGCTCACTGCAGTTTTGACCTCCTGGGCTCAGGCAATCTTTCCACCTCAGCATACTGAGTAGCTGGAACTACAGGCATGTGCTACCACACCAGGCTAATTTTTTGATTTTTTTTTATAGAGACAATTTTTTCCTATGTTACCCAGGCTGGTCTCAAACTCCTGAACTCAAGCAATTCTCTCTCCGCGGCCTCCCAGAGTGCTGAAATTACAGGCGTAAACCATCATGCCTGCTTTTACCCACTTTTTAATGTTTTTTCCCCCTTTCAATTAGTTTGCATTCCTTGTAGATCCTAGATGTTAAGGCTTTGTCAGATACATAGCTTGCAAATATTTTTTTCCCATTCCATGGGTTGTATTTTACTCTCTTAATGGTTTCCTTTGCTGTGCAAAAACTTTTCAGTTTGATAAGATCCCACCTGTCAATCTCAGCTTTTGTTGCGTTTGCTTTTGAGAACTTGGCCATGAATTTATTGCTAATTCTGATGTTCAGGAAGGTGTTTCCTAAGTTTTCTTCTAAGATTCTTTTTTTTTCTTTTGTGTCAGAATCTCATTCTTTCACCCAGGCTGGAGTGCGGTGGCACAGTCACGGCAACCGCAGCCTTGACTTGCTGGATCTCAGTTGATCCTTTCTGCCTCAGCCTCCCTGGTGGCTGGGACCATAGGCACACACCACCATGCCCAGCTTATTTTTTGATTTATTGTAGAGGCGAGGTCTCGCCCTGGTCTCGGACTCCTGGGCTCAGGCAATCCTCTTGCCTTGGCCTCCAAAGTACTGGGATTATAGGTGTGAGCCACTGCTCCTGGCCCTAAGATTCTTATAGCTTGAGGTTTTTCATGTAAGTCCTTGATTCATTTTGAGTCAATTTTTGTGTGTGGTGATACCTAGGGGTCCATTTTCATTCTTTTGCACATGGATAGCCAGTTCTCCCAGCACTGGTTGCTAAATATGGTTTTCTTTCCCCAATGCTTGTTATAGATAGCTTTGTCAAAGATGAGTTGGTTGAGGGATCATGATCTTATTTCCAGATTCTCTGTCCTGTTCCAGTGGCCTGTGTGCCTATTTCTGTACCAATACCATGCTGTCTTGGTTATTGTAACCTTGTAATGAAGTTTAAAGTCTGGAAGTGTGATGCCCCAGCATTGTTCCTTTTGCAGAGGATTTCTTTAGCCATTTGTGCTCTTTTTTGCTTTCATATAAATTTCTGTGCAGTAAGTTCCCTACATATGAACCTTCAAGTTGCAAACTTTCAAAGATGTGAACATGTGTTCACATGTTCAGTCACGTAAGTTAGTTCATGTGTCTGGCATGCATTATCACTGCATGCAAGGTACTGTACTGTAAGATTTACAATGTTTTCTTTACTTTTTGTGTTTGTTTTTTATGTATTATGCATGTGAAAAATATTATAAGCCTATTACAGTACGGTATGACTGATTGTGTTAGTCAGGTACCTTGGCTAACTTTGTTGGGACTTGCTGACAAATTGCACTTATAAGTGTGCTCTCAAAATGGAACGCATTTATGTGTATGGGATTTACTGTATTGTCTTTCCTAGGTCTTTGAAAAATGATGTTGGCAATTTGATCAGGATTGCATTGAATCTGTAGAGTGCCTTCAGTAAGATGGACATCTTGATGATATTGATTCTTCCATTCCATGAGCATGGGATGTTTTTCCATTTGCATAATTCTTAATTTTTTTCGCAGCGTCTTGTAGTTCTCACTGTCAAGGTCTTTCACTTCTTTGGTTAGGTGGATGCCAAAGTATTTCATTTTTATTTTTTTGTGGATACTGTGAAAGGAACTGTGTTTATTTGGTTCTTAGCCTGCTTGTTGTTGGTGCATAGAAATGCAACTGTCTTTTGTGCACTGATTTTGTATCCTGAGACTTTACTGAATTACTTATCAGTGTGAGGAGGTTTTTGACAGACTCTCTAGGGTTTTCTAGGTATAGACTCATATCATCAACAAAGAGAGATAATGTAACTGCCTCTTTTTCTATTTGGATACCCCTGATTTCCTTTTCCTGCCTGATTGCTCTGGCTAGGACTTCCAGTACCATGACGAATGGGAAAGGTGAGAGTGGGCAACCTTGTCTTATTCTAGTTCTTAGGGGGAATCCTTCCATCTTCTGACTATTTTTTTTTTTTGAGTTGGAGTCACTCTGTCGCCCAGACTGGAGTGCAGTGGCCGCTCCCGGGCACCGCAGCCTCGACCCGCTGGGCTCCGGCGATCCTTCCGCCTCAGCCTTCCGAGTAGCCAGAATTACAGGCACGCGCTACCATGCTTGGCTGATTTTTTGATTTATTGTAGAGATGAGGTCTCGCTGCCCAGGTGGCTCTCGAACCCGCGGGCTCAGGCAATCCACTCACCTCAGCCTCCCAAAGGCGCGGGATGACAGGCTGAGCCACCGAGCCCGGCTCATCTTCTGACTATTAAGTATGATGCTGGTTTAGATTTGTCATGGATGGTTCTTGTTGTTTTGAGGAATGTTTCTTTGATGCCTAGATGTTCAATGGTTTTTATCAAGAATGGATGCTGGATTTCACATCTGTTATTGTGATGAGTTGTGCTTATAGGCTTATGAATGTTGGACCAGCCCTGCATCCCAGGAATGAAGCTCATCTGGACATTATGGATGGTCCTTGAGATGTGTTGTTGGATACGATTTGTAGAATCTTTTTGATAATTTTTGCATTTATGTTCATTAGGAAATTGGCCTATAATTCTCTTTTCTTGTTGGGTCTTTGCCAATTTGGGGTATCAGGATGATATTAACTTCATAGAATGAAGAATTTGTTCTCGATTGCCTGGATTACTTTCAATATGATTGGTATCAGCTCTTCCTTATATGTCTTGTAGAATTCAGCTGAGACACCATCTGGTCCAGGGCTTTTTTTTTTGGAGTTGGAGTCTCACTCTGTCACCCAGACTGGAGTGCAGTGGCCGCT
>NW_007080590.1:23420-49756 GCF_000164805.1 Carlito syrichta
TCGAACCCACGGGCTCAGGCAATCCACTCACCTCAGCCTCCCAAAGGCACGGGATTACAGGCTGAGCCACCGAGCCCGGCTAGGTCCAGGGCTTTTTTTGACGGAGAAGTTTCTTGTAATGGAGTCAATTTCTTGGACTGTTAATTGGTCTGTTTAGAGTTTTAATTTCTTCTTGTTCCAACCTTGGGTTGTGTGAAGCTCGAAATCTTCCATTTTCACTAGATTTTCTAATGTATTTGCATACAGATATTTGTAGGAATCTCTGGTAATCTTTAGTATTTCTTCAGAGTTAGTTGTAACATCCCCTTTTTTGTTTCCAATTGTGTTTATTTGAACTTTCTCTTTTTTTTGTCAATCTGCCCAAGGATCTGGCAATCTTGTTTATCCTTTCAAAGAACCTGCTTTTTGTCTTGTGGATCCTTTCTATGATATTTTTGTCTTCTATTTTCTGCAATTGTGACTTTATCTTAGTAATTTGGATTTTTCTATTGAATGTAGGATTTAATTGCTCTTGTCTTTCTAGCTCCTTTAGGTATAATGTTAATCTGTTTACTTGAGATCTCTCTATTTTCCTTAGATGTGCATGTAAAGCTATAAACTTCCCTTTCAGGATCATCTTCATGGTATCCTGGACGTTTTGATATGTTATGTCTTTGTTTTCATTTGTTTCCAAGAGTCTCTTTATTTTGGCCTCGATTTCTGTGGTGACCCCAAAATCATTCAGACCCATGCTATTTAATTTCCATATATTTGTGTGTGTTGAGGGGATCTTGTTGGTGGTGATATTTATTTTTATTCCACTGCAGTCTGAGAAGATGCTTTTAATTATTACAACCTTTTGAAATTTGCTCATGCTTGATTTATGCCTGAGAATGTGATCAGTATTGGAGTATGTTTCATGCGCTGATGAGTAGAATGTATACTCTGTGGTTATTGGGGAGAGTGTTCTACAGATGTCTGTTAGGTCCAGTCAGTCGAATGTTTGAGTTAAAGTTTGGACCTCCTTGTTGGTTTTTTGCCTCAATGATCTGTCAAAGGCAGGAGTGGGGTCTTCGGCTATGATTGCATGACTGTCTGTGTTCTCTCTTAGTTTATGTAGCAATTGTTTTGTAAATCTGTGTGCTCCTGTGTTAGGTGCATATATATTTAAGATGGATTTCTTTGGGAGTGGATTAGCCTTTCATCTTTATACAGTGTCCTTCTGAGTCCCTTTTAACTTTTATTAGTTTGAAGTCTGTTCTGTCTGATATAAGAATAACTACCCATGCTCTTTTTTTTTGTCTTCCATTTGCCTGGAAGATCTTTCTCCAGCCCTTTATTTTGAGCCTGTGAGTGTACGTTGCAGTGAGATGGGTTTCCTGGAGGCAGCAGAATTTTGGATCATGTTTCTTTATCTAGTTTGCTGTTCTATGCCTATTTAGTAGCACATTCAGTCCAATTACGTTGAAGTTAATTATTGATATGTAAAGGTTTATCCTAAGAGGATGCTTTGCTTCTTCTTTTTTCTTTTAGATTTTGTGGTTGATCTGTATGCTTTGTTAACTCTGTGCTTGCCTGTGATTTTGTGATGGGTGGAACTCTTCTTTCATTTTTGCACACAAAATTTTCTTAAGCATCTCTTGAAGGGCTGGTCTGGAGGTGGTGTATTCTCTTAAGGATTGGCTATCTGGGAAGTATTTTAACTCTCCTTCATTGATGAAGATTAGCTTGGTGGGGTAGGAAATTCTTGACCAGAGTCACTTATCTTTTTTTTTTTAATTTGTAAACCATTGTATACTTTGAAAAAATTTTTTCAACCACTGATGTATACCAGTAATTTCTTTTTTTTCCCTTAAAAAATTTTTTTCTAAAGATACAATTCATGGTTAGGTATACAAACGTTGATTATGCAGGTACCCTTGTTGATGAGGTATGCCTCTCCCTCCCCTAGCAGTTTCCCTCAACTGCTGTTCCTAATCCCCCTCCCCTGGCAGTTTCCTACTACTGCCAATTCCTTCCTTATAGTATTATGATAATTGTTCAAGGTCCACTTATGAATGAGAACATGTAGTACTCTGTTCTTTGTTTCTGTGTTAGATCAAGAATCACTTATCTTTATATCAAGAACTACTTATCTTTAAGAACATTAAAGATGGGGCTCCAGTTTCTTCTGGCTTGTGCTGAGAAGCCTTCTGCATTTCTGATGGGTCTTCCCTGGTAGGTGGTCTGTCCTTCCTCCCTAGCTGCCTTTAGGATTTTTTCTTTCATGCTTACCTTGTGGAGACAGAATACTATGTGTTTTGAGATAGTCTTCTAATGTAAAACCTTGCAGGGGTTCTCTTTTCTTTCTTTTTTTTTTTACATTTGGATGGTCGCTTCTCTAGTGAGATAGGGGACTTTTTGGAAGGATTCTTCCAGGGTGTTAGTTTCCCCTGTGCTTTGGAAATACCGATCAACTGCAAATTTGTTTGTTTACATAATCCCACACATTTCGTTGTGTTTGCTCATTCTTTTTGAGCCTTTCTCTTTGTTTTTGTCAGGCTGGGTTAGTTAAATATTTTTATCTTTAATCTCTGAGATTCTTTCCTCTGCCTGATCAGTTCTGGTACCTAGGCCTGTCATTGTGCTTTAAAATTCCAGGAAAGAATTCTTCGTTTTCAGGATTTCCCATTGGACCTTCCTGATATTGGCAACTCAACTTTTCTTTCCTGTCGTGCTTTTGTTGCCCAGGTGATCTTTGCTTCCAAATTCTTGATGTTTTCCCTTATCGTTTTCACCATCCATGTCTGAATTCTGTGTCTGTCATCAGAGACAGTTGTTCTGGATGGGTTCTGTTTTTTGAGCCTGGGAGGTGCTTTTGTGGGGGTGCCTCTTTAAGACTTTGGGGATTTCTTGTGTTTTTTGCTAGTTCTTTCTCAACTGGAGGACTAACTCTTCTCATGATTATTTTATGTTTTGTTGCTTTGTAGCTAGATATGATCTAGCTGCCCTAAGGTCTTTTCTGCCATTCAGAAGACTTTATGCTGAGGGAGAGGGGCCACTGCTCCAGGTCTGCCTCTCCTACTAGGCAGTGCTCTGAACTCACGATGACTTTCCATTGCAAGGTTTTCCTGAGGCCGGAAGGCCAGACCTCTTTCCCACCCCAATTGTGCACTCTCTGTGGGGATCAGGAGGTAAGTGGGCCCCCAGCTGCCATGGCAGCACTGCCCAGGGAGTGTTCTGACGCCCAGAAGCACTTCTGCTAGGAGACAGTTCCACTCGGTGCTCCAGTCAACTCTTCCTTCCTTGCCAAAGACCAGTCTGTGCTCAGAATGCAAAAGCAGCAGAACCCGTCAGCTGTGAGACCTGTCCTTAAAGCGAGGGAAGCCAGCAGGTTTTCTTTCCTGGTCTGAGGGCTGGCTACCAAGTGTTGCTGGTGTGGTACATGCTTTCAGGTTATTGATCGGTCATTGGCGTTTCAAGCTCAGATGAATTTCCACCTTCATGTGGGCTCTGGGAGCATGTTGCTTTGCTCTATCCAGGCTGCCACCCACGTGGGACTGGGGACCCCGTGGCTAGGGGGAGGAGAACTGTTGCAGACTATGTCAGTAGCACTCACCTCCTTTTGCATATAAGGCAGGACTGCAAATCTGATGTGAGCCTGGTGCCTGGTGGGCCGGGACCTCCTGGCTCCAAACCAGCCACCAGCTCTCTCTTCTCGTTCTTTATGTGTCCCTGGAGTCCTCTGCAGGATGTGGGGCATGTCCTCCTCCATCTCAGCCTGCTCAAGCGGCTTGGGGTAACCAGTTGCTGGGATTCTGTTCCTGGGTCTGCTCTGTGGAAAGGGTGCTGGTTGGCTTCTACTAGATGGCCATCTTGGATCTCTGGAAATCAATATGTCGAAGCTATTTTACCCTCCTGTGTTTATCGCAGCACTGGTCATAATATCCAAAATATGGAATGAACCCAAGTGCCCATCAGCGGAGGAATTTTTAAAGAAAGTGTGGAATAGGTACACTTTGGAATATTGTTCAGCTGTGAAAAATAATGAAATCCTGTCATTTGCAGCATGGATGGAACTAGAGGTTATTAGGTTAAATGAAGTAAGTCAGGCAGAAAGACAAATATCTCCTGTTCCCATTCATATGGGGGAGTTTAAAAAAGTGGATCTCGTGACAATAGAGTGTAGACTGGTGGTTACCAGAGGCTGAGAAGAGCAGGGGGAGTGGGGAGTGAAGAGAGGGTGATTAATTGGTACATGTATAGTTTGCTGGAAGAAATAGCATCTAGTATTTGCTGCTCAAAGATATCCAGGACAACACAAACATGTAGAAGAATATCCCACGCTCATGAGTTGGAAGAATCAATATCATCAAGATATCCATCCTACCCAAGGCAATCTACAGATTAAATACAATCTCTATCAAACTACACCATCATTTTTCACAGACTTGGAACAGACAATACAGAAAATCATATGGAAGCAAAAAACGAGTCTGAATAGCTATAATACTTCATAAGTAAAAAGAACAAGGCTGGAGACATCACACTTCCAGACCTCAACGGTAACCAAGACAGCATGGTACTGGTACAACAGTAGACACTTAGGCCAATGGAGCAGGACAGAGAATACAGAAATGAAACCAAAGGCCTTTGACAAATTCATCTGTGACAAAGCCAACAAAAAGCTTTTAGGGAAAAGATAGCATATTTAGCAAATGGTGCTGGGAAAACTGGCTAACTACATGTAGAAGAATGAAACTTGATCTCTACATCACCATATATAAAAATTAACTCAAAATGGGTTAAGGACTTAAATGTGAAACATCACACTCTAAGAATCTTAGAAGAAAACTTGGGAAACATCCTCCTGGACATCATACTAGGCAATGAATTCACGGCCAAGTCCTCAAAAGCAAATGTAGTAAAAGCGAATATTGACAGATAGGACCTTATCAAGTTAGTTTTTGCACAGTAAAATAAACCATCAAGAGAGTAAAGATATTTTTTTCAACAGAATGGGAAAAATATTTGCAAGCTATGCATCTAACAAAGGCTTCACATCCAGGATCTACAAGAAACTCAAATGAATTGACAAGAAAAAAAACCAAACAACCCCATTAAAAACTGGGCAAAGGATATGAGCAGACACTTCTCAAAGGAAGACATATAAGCAGCCAAAAAACAAATAAAAAAATTCTCAGCTTCACTAATAATCAGATACATGCAAACCAAACCTACAATGAGATACTACCTCACACCAGTAAGAATGACTTTCATTAAATGTCAAAAAGCAACAGGTTGTGGAGAAAAGGAAACACTTCCACACTGTTGATGGGAATATAGGCTAGTTCAACCTCTGTGGAAAGCAGTGTGAAATTTTCTTAAAGAACTAAAAATTGGGAGTGGGGTTGGGGAGGTAGGATTGACAGTAGTTGATATCTGCCTGGGGAAGGAGGGGACACACCTCATTGTTAAGGGTACCTGCACGGTGAATATTAGTATGCCTAGCCCTGAATGGTACCCCACAATTTAAAAATTAAAAGAGAAAAAATAAATAAATAAAGAGAAGAACTAAAAATAAGCTATCATATGGTGCAACAATCTCTCTTCTGGGAAAATACATCACTCTACCAAAAAGACACCTGCACACGTACGTTCATTGAACTATTCACAATAGCAAAAACATGGAACCAACCCAGATGCCCATTGTAAGTGGACTGTATAAAGAAAATGTGGCACAAATACACAATAGAACATTACACAGCGCTGAAGAACAGCAAAATCATGTCCTTTGCAGCAACATGGATACGGCTGGAAGCCATCAGTCTGAGTGAACTGTCACGGAAATAGAAACCTGTATACTGCATGTTCTTCCTCAGAAGTGGGCCCTGAACATTGGGCATGCAAGCACGTAGGTGGGAGCGATCCACCCCTTGGGTGCCATGTCTGCTACTAGGGTGGAGGCAGAGTGCTCACTAGAAGCTCAAACCTGGCCAGGCTCGGTGGCTCAGCCTGGAATCCTGCACTTTGGGAGGCCGAGGTGAGTGGATGGCCTGAGCTCGTGGGTTCGAGACCTGCCTGGGCAACTTGGCGAGACCTCATCTCTACAATAAATCAAAGACTAGCCGGGTGTGGTGGCGCGCGCCTGTAGTTCCAGCTACTTCGAAGGCTGAGGCAGAAGGATCGCCGGAGCCCAGCAGGTCGAGGCTGTGGTGGCCGGGAGTGGCCACTGCACTCCAGTTTGGGTGACAGAGTGAGACTCCGACTCAACAAAACAAAACAAAACAAGCCCAAACCTTATCTGCACACAGTTTACTTATGTAGAAAATCCTTGCATGTACCTCACAACTCTAAAATACAAATAAATTGTAAAAAAAAAAAATCTAGTATTTGATTGATTAGTAGGGTGGCTTACAAAAATTTATCGTACATTTCAAAATAGCTAGAAAGGAATAATTTGAATGTTTCTAGCATAAAGAAAAGACACATATTTAATGCAATAGTTATTCTAATATCACTGATTTGATCTTTATAAATTATATCCCTCACTAAATGACCGCATACATTCCAAAATATGTACATCTGTTACGTATCGTAATAAAATTAAAAGTTAATAGTCGCAAAGCTTCTACAGCAGTGTCTGACATGTAGTGGGTCCATTAAGTGAGAGCTTTTATTTTTTTAAACTGTCAACTTGTAGGTTTATTATGCCACTATTTCTGCACTTCAGTTAATTAATTTGTGTTGATTTGTTTGTTCTTTTTCTAACTTTTTAAGCTTGGCGCCTAATTTATTTTCATTCTTGCGTACTTATTGACATAAGTATTTAAGGCTGTGAATTTTCCTCTGAGCACTGTTTAAGTTGTCTCTTATAAGTTCTTATATGTATCTTGATAGGTAGTCAGGATTTCTGTTTTCTGGTTCTGTTACTCACTTCTAGTTTAAATGCATTGTGACAGACATTATTTTTTGTACTGTTGTTAAATTTTGAAATTTAAAATATTTTATGGTCTATAATTTGTTCAGTTTTTGAGAATGAACGAGGGTGCATGAAAAGAAGGAATATTGTCTATTTTCAGAGATCCTGTTTGATAGCTATTAGTTAGATTTACTTCATTATTTTTTAATGTCTGTTATATTATTTTTTTGTAGGGTCTTAACTCTGTTGCCCGGTGTAGTCTCAAACTTCTGACCTCAAGCAATCCTTCTGATTCAGCCTCCACACCTGCACCACCACACCTGTCTAATTTTAAAAAAATTTTGTTAGAGATGAGGTCTCACTGTGCTGTCTAGACTGGTCTTGAACTTCTAGACGCAAGTGATCTTCCTGTCTTAGCCTCCCAAACTGCTGGGATTACAGGTGTGAGCTACCATGCCTGACCATATTCTTTATTATTTTTGGTGAACGATGACCAGAAGTGGAAGCAAAGTGCTGAAATTAATAGAATCTCTACCTTCTAATGTGTTTCTATTTCTCTTGAAGTTTTTGCTTTGTTCATGCTGACAGTATAGTCTTTGGTACATAGATCTTCGTAATGGTTAAATCACGGTGAGGTACACCTTTGAACATTGTGAGGGTTGCTTCTTTCTTTAATTTATACCTTTCTTTGGAATTAAACTTGGCTGAATATTAAGGTTGGTGTCTAGTTTTTTTGTGCCTGCACTCTGGCATTGCTTTGTTTTGTTTTGAGGTGACTTTTTTTTTTTTTAGTTTTTATCAAACACTGAACTGAACACAGCACCATTTTTTCCTTTTACACAGCAAGATTGTCAGTTTCAAATGAGCTGAGCTATTAGGACTGTCAATTGCCATGAAATTAAAAATGATTTTGCAAGTCAAACTCGATAGAAAATGTCATGCAATATAGAAATCACTCATAGACCTCTGTGCAGTCAGCAAGTTTACTGTGTTTATTAAAGTCACATAAATGGTTTGACAAAAGTGCGCAATAGAATGCCATCACTGGTTTGTTTTAAATCACAGTGATTTACTAGAACACAACAATGCGGTTCCCCTAGTGAGGGTCATGGGTGAGCGTTAGAAAGGACAGGGTCTTCTCCAGCGATCTCCTTCCCAGCTCCGACCTCTGGAAACGTTGGTGGGGAGAGCAAAGTGTTTTCCTCATCTTTTCTTCAGGTGACTCTTAAATGTAAAGACAGGTTGCTTTTGGGTTTGGAAGTGACCAGAACATCTTTTTCTTTTAACGGGCGAGGTCGACCCGTTGATTTCAACTGACAGTGATAAATACGTTTGGGCCTAGTTTTACCATGTTATATTATGTTAAAAAACCTTCTCTGTGTGGGCTTCCGATTTTCCTTCATTCAGTGGATTTCTTCTAAAAATTAAAAAGTTAGACTTTTGTTCTGGCTCCAGTTATTCCTTTATATAATACGCTTAGCCATCCTTCAGTAGAAGGCATCTGTGCATTTTCCACCATGAGCAATGACAGAATTACTGTTTTCCCTACGTTTTCTCTTTCCGCTCCTGTAATGTAGATGTGATTTCAGCTGGTCGTAATTACCATTATTGACATTTGCCTCAGCACTTTTGGATATATTTATCACTTCATTGCTTGATTTTTCTTACTTAAAATGATTTTTTCACTGTCAAGTGAAGAAGAAATTAATATACTTCCGCTGCTATCCACTTTCTCTGCTCTCTTCTACTCAACTTCAGTTAAAAATTTTTAAAATTATAATCTCACATTTGTTTTGATGCCAATTCTATCTGTAGAAGTAACTTGTTTTTCAAAATATTTAATTAATAGACCTTATTTTTATGGAAACATTGTAGGTTGACAGAAAAATGAAGCCGGCAGCGTGGAAATTTCCCATGTGGGGTTCAGTACTACCCACAGTGTTAGGCATTCGCTGGGTATGGATAAGGGGACCACTGTCCATTGTAACTCTGTGCCACAAGTTAGGTTTTTATTCAGTTGCTGGTAGACATTTGCATTTTAAGTTCTGGGCTGTTATAAAGAGCGCTGTCACACCTTTTTTGGTGCAAGTCTTTTGAGGCGCATTCGTAAGCCTTTCATCTGGGCAGTACAAAAATAATGTCTGTCACAATGCTCTTAAACTAGAAATGAGTAACATAACCAGAAAACAATGTATCTGGGAGTGCAACTGTCAGGTTATAGAGGGTGCAATACCCAGCTTTCCTAGATACCACCAAGCAGTTTTCCAAGGCAGTTGTGCCAATGTGTATTTTCACCAACAGGGTGTGGGAACTCTAATTGCTCTATACCTTGACTAATACACAGTCCTGTTTATCTTTTTGATTTTAGCCAGTGTGGTGGCTGGGTGGGTACTAGAGTAACTCATTGTATTTTAACTTATATAACCCTAATGATGAATGAAATAACACACTCCCGCATGTTTTAATCACAGACACTGTTATGAAATGCCAAGAGGCTGAGCTGGGAGGACTGCTCGAGGGCAGGCATTGGAGACCAGCCTGGGAAACATAGTAAGACCCCATCTAAAAAAAATGAAGTGCCCTATAGTATTCAGTTCTCCTGGATTGCCTGCCTTTTCTTTCTAATTTGTAGAGCTCTTGATATATTTTAGACAGGAGTTCTTTGTTGGACACATCTATTGAAGAGATCTTCTTCTGCTCAGTGGTTTGCCTTTCATTTTCCTTAATGGTATTTTTTAATGAACAAAATTTACAATGCTAGTATAGTCCAATTTATCAACTTTTAATAGTTAGCAGTTAGATTTTGTATCTTATTTAGGAAATCTTTGCCTATCCCAAGTTAATGAAGATATTTTTAAATGCTTTTGTTCTAAAATGTAAACTGTTTTAGCGATGGATGTATATCTGCAGTCCATCTGGCATTGATTTATGTGTGTGCTGTGAGGTAGGGTACAAAGATCTATTGATTTTTATATGGCATCTATTTGATCCAGTATTCGTTACTGAAATCTGTCCATGTCCCACTGCTCTGCAGTCTACCCTTTGTCACAGTCAAGTGACTGTATACATGTGGGTCTGTTTCTGGACTCTCTAGTCTGTTACATTGGATTGTTTATCTCTTCTTTGCCAGCACCATACTATTTTAGTTGTTACTGTTTTACAAATCTGAGAGTTTAAGTTCAGTCTTGTCCTTTTTCTAGAGTGCCTTGGTCTTTTGCATTTCCATATAAATTGTAGATTCGGTTTGTATTTACTTTATTTTATTTTTACATTTTTTTAGTTTTTAGAGACAGGGTCTTAATTCCTCACCCAGTCTTGAGTGCAAGTGGTATGATCATAGCTCACCGCAGCCTCGAACTCCTGGGTTCAAGCAGTCCTCTCACCTCAGTCTCCCAAGTAGCTGGGACTACAGGAATGCGCCACCATGCCTGGCTAATTATTAAAATATTTTGTGGAGTTGGGTCTCACCCATGCTGGGCTCGAACTCCTGGCCTCAAGCAATCCTCCCTTTGTCTCCCAAGGTGCTGGGATTGCAGGTGTGGGCCACTATGCCCAGCCTAGATTCAGTTTTTAAATTCAAACACACACACACACAATGCTGAGATTTTGATTGAGATAGACTTAGAAAACTCATGGGAGCAATATTTCCTTAATTCTTTCATGTTTAAAATGTTTTTTTTTGCCTTTATAGTTGAACAACAGTTTAGCTAGTGTAATATTTTAGGAACACATTTTCTTTCTTTGAAAATTTTGGAGGTATCACTAATTTTTTTTCTCTCTCTCTCTCAATTTTTAAGTTGTTTAGTTTTCTTTCTTTCTTTTTTTTTTTTTTGAGTTGGCTCACTCTGTCACCCAGACTAGAGTGCAGTGGCCACTCCCAGCCACCGCAGCCTCGACCTGCTGGGCTCCGGCGATCCTTCCGCCTCAGCCTTCCAAGTAGCTGGAACTACAGGCGCGTGCTACCATGCCCGGCTAATTTTTGATTTATTGTAGAGATGAGGTCTCACCAAGTTGCCCAGGCGGGTCTCGAACCCGCGGGCTTAGGCAATCCACTCATCTCAGCCTCCTAAAGGCATGGATTACAGGCTGAGCCACCGAGACCGGCGCTACCTTCATTTTATGCAAGAATTTCCCTTGGTCTATTTCTGAAATCTTCATTAATCTGAACTAGATTTTTGTCCTTATACTAAATTATTCTTCTTGCTAAATTCTTGATGTCTGGGCAGGGCAAGTTCGCTGATGAACCCTCTCTCTCAGAATTGTCTTGACTGTGCTTGTGCATGTTATCTTCTGGATGAATTTACAGTCGGCTTATTCACTTTCTTATAAAAGCTTATGATTTTGATTAGAATTGCGGAGTTATAGGTGGATTGAATGGTATTTGACATCTTTATAATCTCAAATCTTCCTGTCCAGAAGCAGTATATCTACCAACTTATTCAGGTTTTGTGTATGTAAAGTATTAAAGCTTTTTCCATGTAGGTTTTGAGGATTTTCTCCTTAGATCATTCCTGTGGCATTTGTTTTTTTTTCTTGCTGTTGTGAATAAAAACTTCTTTCTGTTACATTTTCCAATTACTTACTTCATCTATCATGGAAAGGGTATCCCTTCTCTTTTCTTCCCTCTCGTCCTGTTCCTTCTTTTCTTTTCAATTGTTGAATGGCGGTATGAACTCAATAATCAGTTTTCTTGTATATTCTCTTGCATTTGTTTGGCTTTGCAACATTATTATCTGTGAATAATGGCAGCTTTTTCTCTTCCATGTGTAGTTCCTTGTTTTCTGGCATTGGCATGGTCATCCTCTGCTCAAATGAGTGATAGTGATGGTAGCAGGTATGATGGCTAGGTCTTGACTATCAAAGTTTTCTCCACTAACTTGGATTTTGTTCTAGGTTTCTGCTAGACTATCAAATTAGATTTTCCTTCAGTTGGTAGTTTGTCAAGAGATTTCCTTTTCATTTTGCTTTCTTTTTAAAAAAAATTTTTTTGAGTCAGAGTCTCTGTCACCTGCAGGGGAGTGTAGTGGCATGATCATGGCTCACCACAGCTTCAACCTCCTGGGCTCAGGCAATCCTTCCACCTCAGCCTCCTGAATAGCTGGGAGTATAGGTGTGTGCTACCAGGCTCGACTCATTTTTTATTTTTATTTTTGTAGACACAAGGTCTCTCTATGTTGCCTAGTTTGGGCTCAAGCAATACTCTCATCTCGGCTTCCCGAAAGTGCTAGGATTACAGGTGTGAGCCACCGTGTCCTGCCTCTTATTATTATTTTTAAAATCAAGAATGAGTGTTTAAATTTACCATATCATTTTAGCATGCATTTTATTTAGGATTTTATGTTTATGTTCATAAATGTAGCTGGCATTTTTTTTTTTGTTTATGCTCCTCCTGGTATCAGAGTTATGCTAGCCTTGTGAAGTGAGTTGTAGATACCTATTTCTTTTTTTCTGTGCTTTGAAACAATTTCTATAATCTGGGATTTATCTATTCTTTGAAGACCTGACAACATTTGCTCCAAGTTTACACAATGCAATAGAATTAAAAATTTTAAAAATCTGAAATTTAAAAACATTTGTATATTAGAAAAATCACCCAGTGGGACACACCATGAGTAGTGCCCTCCAAAATGAACAGTGGTGGTAATTGGTCTGGAGGAAAAGGTTAGTTTCAACTTCTCTCTCTCCCACTCTCTGTCACAACAAAGCATTGACGGGTACAAATCTTTGAGCTCTGTACTTGTTGAATCCCATAGTTGGTAATTTTTATTTCATTCCTTGTTGATAATTTCTATTTTGATTTCCTGTTTGACCTAAGAATTATGTAGGAATTAAAGTTTCTAATATGCAGATATTTTTAAATTTCAGATTTAAAAATTTTTTAATTCTATTGCATTGTGCGAATATGGACGATATGATTTTCTTTGTTGGCCTAACATATAGAAAGTATTTCAGAGAGTTCCTGTGTATTTAGTGAAAATGTGTATTCTCTGTTTGTTGGGTGCAATTTTCTGTGTTGTATGGTTAGAACCAACTTACCAGTTGTGCTGCGTGGATTCCTTCAGTACAGCGTTTCTGAGATGATGGCAATGCTCAGTGTCTGCACTGTCGGATGAGATCACTGCGTGTGACTCCTAAACACTTAAAATGTGTCTGTTGGCCCTGAGTAACTAAATTTAAATTTTTATTTCATTGTAATCATTTTAAATTTAAATTTAAATTTGTGTGTGTGTGTGTGTCAGCTTCTCACTCTCAGGAGGCTGGAGTGCTGCAGGGGCACGATCACGGCTCACTGTAGCCTCCACCTCCTGGGCTCAGGAGATCCTCCGCTTCAGCCTCCTGAGTAGCTGGGACTACAGGCAGGCGCCACCACACTCGGCTAATTTAAATTTAAATAGCCACGTTTAAGTAAGCTATTATGTGGGATAGCACCTCTTTATATAATTAAGTAGTTTTGGACTACCTTATCTCTTAATTTCTGACAGGTGTCTTAAAGTCTCTCTGGGACTATGGATTTCATTCTTCTTGGCACTCAGTGGGCCTTTTCAATCAGAGGGTTTGTGTTTAAGCCGGGGAACTTTACCGCATTTTTTCACTTGAGTGTAATTCTCTCTTCCTATATTCTTTTTAATCTTGCTTTCTCAGACCTCTTTTAGATAATATTTTACCTCTTGGATTTCTGTTTCTCCAAATCCTTTTTTCATATTTCTGTCTCTTTGTCTTTTTACACTGTGTTCAAGGAGAATTCTTCCCTCCCTCCCTCCCTCCCTCTTCTTCTCTTTCTCTTTTTCTTTCGAGTCAGAGTCTCACTGTGTCAACCAGGCTGGAGTGCAGTGGCATGATCCTGGCTCACTGCAGCTTTGACTTCCTGGGCTCAGATGATCCTTCTCCCTCAATTTCCTGAGTAGCTGGGACTATTGATACAGGTGTATGCCACCACGCCTGGCTAATTTTTTGATTTCTTGTAGAGATGAGATCTTGCTGTGTTGCTTAGGCTGGTCTCGAACTCTTGGGCTCAAGCAATCTTCCCGCCTTGGCCTCCCAAAGTACTGAGATTATGGGTATGAGCCACTGTGCTGGCCTCAAGGAGAAGTTCTTGACTCAATCTTTCAGTTCCTTGATCTGCTCTTAGCTGTGTCTAGTCTTTTGTTTAGCTCTGATTTTGTGATTAAATCTTAAAATCCCGAGAAGTTTGGTTAATATTTATGGCCATAATTTTCTCTTGCATCTTTCCACATATATCGATTATCCTTATTCTAAAGACTTATTTTATTTGCTTTATTAAGCCTCCTCCTTTGGGTGTTTGTGCATGTGGGGGGTGTATACTTCTTTTTTCCATGGGCTCATTTTTGTGTCAGAAGTCTGAGTTTGTGGATGTTGAGTTTGTTGACTGCGCTCTGTGGTTATGTGGGAGAGGGCACTGTTCATGGCGTGTCCCGCTGGTTATTCTGGTTGTCAGAGCTTCCTGTTCTTCCTGGGTGTGTCCAGACACTCTGTGCTGCCCTCCCCCTGTGGTCTCCCTCACTGGACTCCTCTTGGGCTAAATATCACTGCCTGGATCTAGCAGGTAAATGTGGAAGGAGAGGACGGCCCCCTCCGGCTGCTGTTCCTGGGTTTCCTTGACCAGTTACCCGCTGACGGCCTCAAGGCCTGTTTAAGAACTGTAAAGATCTGAGATGACCTCGCTTGCAGCTAACAAGTTAGCCTGCCACAGTTTCACGGATGCTGCAGAAGACATGAGACTTCTGGGTCAGAGACAAAGGATTTCATCACTCACAATTCATCAGGAGGCATGAGTTTCCTGTCATGTCAGTTCCCCTTCTCCTCACCTTCCCAAGTCCCACGGGGCTGACAGCACTGGCTCAGCAGGTGCTGCACATGCAGTGAGTTGCTGTCAACACAGAAGGACCCCTGCTTAGGTAACCCCTATCTCTTATAACGGGCTGAGCGTAAACTTGCTCACTGTCACCCTGAGGGTGATGTTATTTTTATTGTACTGGACAGCAACTAATCATGCCCTCTGCTCTTTGAGGAAGGGACGCTATCTTCTTTGGCTATTTTCTGTTCACATATCCCTGAGGGGGTGGTGTGAAACAACATCTGTCAATGCCTTTGTTGAGGAGACTTGCAGAAAGGTGGGAGAATTTTGTCCCCACAATGCCTTTGTTGAGGAGACTTGCAGAAAGGGGAGAATTTTGTCCCCACACCTCTCCTGGAATCCACCACCTCCGAACTTCGGGTAGCCACGGGGTCTTGCCTGCTCTTATGCACCAAGTTCTTTTGTGCTTGACTTTTTGCTGTGATTTTTCTCTTTCACACCAAATTCTCCTTGTCTTTTATCTTTCAGGAATGGCTGAAATTTCTGCTTCACCAAGACCACCTTGTGTACTTTTCTAGTGCCTTTAAGTGGGGAACAGTGACCCTGAAGGCCAGAAGAGCAGCAATAAGAATTATTGTGAGGTTCCCAAGGGAAGGTGATTCCTCACATCCCTCCTGCTCCGGGTGGCCAGCTAGCTGTGTTGATTGTTCCTCCAAAACCTCTTTGAATTCATCTTCTGTCTCCAATGCCAGTCACTTATGAAGACTCTCATTGTCTCTCACTAGGGTTATTCCACGAGAATGTCCGTTCCACGAGGGCAGGGACTTGTGCTGGTTTTGTTCACTGTTTCCTCACTGCTTGGAGCAATGCCTGGAGACTTTAGTGAGTGAACAGCTTCCTTGGGAAATTCATAAATCATAAATTCACTCTTTCGAGGTATAGAATTCAGTGATTTCTAGCACATTCTCCAAGTCATGCAAGTCCTGCTATCTAACTCCAGAACATTCATATCTGCCTCCTCCCAAACCTCATCCCCATTGGCAGGACTAAGTAGTTACCCCCCATTCCCCTCTTTGTCTAGCTCCTGGCAGCCACGAATCTGCTTTCTATTTCTATGGGCTGACCTATACTGAGCACTTCGCATACATGGAACAATGCAATATGTGATCGTTTGTGACTGGCCTCTTTTGTCTAACACAATGTTTTCAAGGTCCCCTCCATGTTGTAACATGTGTCAGGATTTTCTTCCTTTCTATAGCAGAATAATATTCCACTGAGTAGGTATACCATGTTTTGTCGATCTTTTCATCAGTTGTGCACATTTGGGTTGATTCTGCTTTTTGGCTATTGTGAATAATGCTGCTGTGAATACACTCACGCACAAGTTCTTATGTGGACATATGTCGTCAACGCTCTTGGGTGGAGCTGCTGGGTTATATGGGAATTCTGTGTTTACCTGGATGAGGCCCCACCAAACTGTTTGTCAAGGTGGCTGCACCTTTTACATCCCAGCCAGAAAGTGCTCCACACATCTTGTCACTGACATTTTGATTACAGCTGTCTTAGTGTAAAGAGGATCTTCGTTATGGTTTTGATTTACATTTCCCTAATGACTAATGACGCTGAACATCTTTTCGCATGTGTTTATTGGTTATTTACATATCTTCTTTAGAGAAATGTCTGTCAAGTAAGTCCTTTGTTCAGTCTTTACTGTGTTGTCTTTTTATTGTTGAGTTGCAAGCCTTCCCTTTATATTTCTGATGCAAGTCTCTTATTAGATGGATGATCTGTAAATATTTTCTTGCATTCTGTGATTTGTGTTTTCACATTCTTGGTGCTGTCCTTTGAGGCACAAAGATTTTTAATTTTGATGATGTTTAATTTACTTATCCTTTCTTTGATCATGTATACTTTTTTGGTGTCGTATCTAGGTGGAATGAATGTTCAAACAGTTTCTTAACTATTTCCCTCCCCCTTCATCTGTCTTTTCCATTAGAACCCAAGTCACCATTCTCAAAAGAAAGTCTCACCGGTCACTTCCTACTGTGCACTCTCAGCTGGCCTTCAGCGGCTTCCCACTCTTTCAGGAGAATTCTGAAGACTCTTTCACGGCTGCAAGTCCCCAGTGATGCAGCCTCGTCTGCCGCAGGTATTGGTATTGGCTTCTGGCCCCAGATCAGTGACTCTTGTTCCTGTGCTCTTTTTCTCTTTCATGGGGACTTTCGGCTTTCTATGTAAAGAGAGTAACATTGTGGAGCGATGAAATTACATAGGACCATGACAATATGAAAAAAGTTGCCTTAAAAATGGTTTTCGTGTAATAAAAGTAGTATTTAATCCTGGGAGTCCCAAGTGTGTGTGAATAAGGAATGCGTTTATTTCAAAGGTGAAGGCTGCCCTGGATGGTGATTGGAATGACTTCTTATCAACGTGAACGCCTTTTCCGGTGCCGAGTGCAGCTACTCTCGGGGTGAGCACTTCTGAACTCCCTGGGAGAGCTGAAGGCTTCTCTAGTTTCCGTGTAATTCAATTTAAGTGGCGCTGTCATGGCATCTGCAGCCCGGAGCTGTTTCCCACCCAGATATCGCAGTTCAGGGTAGACGCGGAGGGGGCAGGGGGAGGACTCCCATGGCACGCGTCCCAGTTGCTCTCCTTGGGCAGTGGGGGGACGGAAGAAGGGGACTGAAAGCACCCACCTCGCGCCGGGCGAGGTGCTTGATCGTAACGGTCTTGGGAGGTAAGCAATTGTGCCCATTGATCCAGAAGCCTGCTCCTTTGGGCTACCCAGACCCTGCTGCCATCAGCCACTGGTTGCTCCTTCCAGACACCCATCATCTGGGGCCTGTGCTCCTTGGGCCCCAGGAGCTGTCACGAATGTGGGCTTGCGGACGGGGAACTGTTTGGGAAAGGCCCGGCCAGGGGCTCCGTCCCTGGCTGCCGCCAGAGCGTCTCCCTCCCCTCCTGAGACGTTTCTCTCCAGCTCTGATTCTCACCCCCACAGGTCTGCCTCGTGGCCCACAGCGGCTCTATCTCTGTGGCTTCCCTGGAGTACCGGGGTTCCGTGGGGGGCCCAGCCCCCCAGGATCTCTCGGTGGTCAGAGAGTCTCTGTCTTCATTCCCTCGGCACCAGATCCTGAGCACCTGCTGTGTGTGGGGCGCTGAGTCTGTGCTGGGCGTGGTGGTGAGGACGAGGCACACTCCTGTCCCCATGGAGCCTTTCTCCTGAGGAGGGAGACCGTGGACTTGTGAGCTAACCAGCACGATCAGTGAGCTAACGGCCGCAGATGTTGATGAGAGCTAGTGAATTTAGCTGAGGAGATCCGCGCTAGACGGAGCGATCAGGGACGGACCTTCCAGCTGAGGCAGGAGAGAGGAACAGGACTGAGTGGGGGTCCTAGGGTGGGAGAGGCACAGAGGCGCTGAAGACAGACGGACTTGGCAGTGGGAAGGACAGAAGGCTTGGCGGGGCCAGGGGCACGACCCAGCTGAGGAGCCAAGGCGGGCAGGAGCCAGATGGCGGGGGGCTGGCCTGGCAGGACTGGAAGGGGCGTTTCCAGGGCACGTGGGAAACTGGAGGCGCTTCAAGCGGGGGTCATGTGATCAGAGCGGTGCTGAGAAGACTTGTCTGGCCCTGAGCAGAGCCGCCGTTGGGAGGAGGGGCACGGCTGTCCACAGGCGGGACAGAAGTGGCCAGGACGAGGTCACGGAGAGACGTCAGGCGGCAGACGGCTCAGAGCATGCTGCTGGATGGGCCGGTGGACTGAGGGGTCCCTGGGAGGAAGGATGAGGGGTCGGGGGGCAGGGGCAGCCCTCCCTGCTCCGGGTCTCCCTCCCTTTCTCCACCCGCCACCCCTGCCCCCAGCCCCCAGCGGCTGAATTCTCCAGCTCTGGACCCCACAGCTCCCTGGCCAGCGGCCTGGCCTGCCCAAGCCTGGCAGCCTCCTGTTCCACTTGGCCTGGCTGAGGCGAGGTTTGTGTTCTTCTGTTAAAGGAAGTTCAGATCATGAAACGAAGGAGAATGGAAGACAAATCACCAGCCCCAACCAGAAAAAACCACAGAACCTTTGCCAAAGCAGAGTTGTCCAAGTGCAGACCCCCTTCCGGTGATTGCAGTCTGGTAACATCCGCTGGGTCCCCATGGCTGGGCTGGCTGCTGGGATAGGGGATGCCCCCAGGGGTTCCTGCCCTCGGGTGCCCACGGGCTGAGGAGAGAGACTGAGCCAAGGGGCAGCCTGGGGTCGAGCACGGTCAGGCTCGGCCAGGGCGGAAGGGGGCATTCCAGATGAGGTGGGCGGAGGAGACACTCTTCTTCCTGTCCTGTTTGCCAAGGGTCAGGCCCCCTACCTGTCCAGCCTGTGGTGCTTCTCAGGAGTGATGGTCAGACGAGTGCGACAATGTCACGACCTTGGGAATCTGGAAACTGGCGTGAGCCCAGCCGGCCTGTGCCAGCTCTGAGCTTTCCTTCTCGGTCTTCCTCGGCTGGCAGGACTCCCTCAGTGGCCAGCAAAGAGGAAACCATAGCTGCTGGAGTTTGGGGAATGACCGGGGATGGCTGGTGAGGTGGCCGCCCTGGACAGTCAGGCGGGGCAAGGCTGCAGGCTGCATGCTCCTGGTCAGAATCAGGGCAGGGGCTGTCCCTGCTTTCTCGCAAGGCTCCCTCGGCACGGGTGGGAGTAGGTAGGGACCTGGCCTGGCCTAGAGGGACCCAGCCTGTGTCCACAGAGCCCTGGGGGGAGTGCAGGCCAGGGGCGAGCTCCCCAGTGAGGCAGGCCACTTGGTGGGCGGCAGGTGTTAGAGCAGACCCTCTCGCTGGAGGCTCTGTGGAAAGGGGAGCCGGGAGCCTCTGCCGGCTTGTTGGCACAACTGCCCACCCTCATGGCAGTTCTGCGGCTGGCTGTCCCGCCTCCCAGAATGCCCCCTCTCCAGGGCTGGCTGCTTTGCGGAGACCATGTGAAGTTTGAGTCCCAGATCTGCACTCGGCTGTGTGTCCTCCTTTGAGTTCCGTCGCCCTTCTGGGCCCCAGTTTTTGTTTTATTATTTTATTTTATTTTTATTTTAAAGACGGAGTGCCAGTTTTTATACCTGTATAAAAAGGGCATGGATCTAGTGTGGAGCAGGGAGATGATTTCATTCTTTTTTCAATTTTTATTTATTTATTTATTGGTTTTTGAGCTGGGTCTCACTCTCTTGCCCAGGCTGGAGTGCAGGAGCATATCATGGCTTACTGCAGCCTCAACCTCCTGGGCTCAGGCAGTTCTCCCACCTCAGCCTCCGAAGTAACTGGGACTACAGGTGCATGCCACCACATCTGGCTAAGTTTTGGGGTCTTTTTTTTGTAGAGACTAAATGCCTAGGTTGGTCTCCAACTCTGGGGCTCAAGTGGTCCTCCTGCTTCGGCCTCCCAAAGTGCTGGGATTACAGGCGTGAGCCACCGGGCCGGCCCATTTTGTTCTTTAGAATTCTCCCTCTGGCCTTTCTCCTCTTCTTTCCTTCCCCTCTGCCATGTCACCACCCCCTCCAGGGCACCGGTTCTTCTCCAGGTTCCTCCCCAGGAGGCGGCCGAGCTGCCCACACTCCTTGGAAGGCTGCTTGGTCTCCTGAAACAGTCTTTCCAGAACGAGCACACCTTTCCTGCGGGCGCTGGCCACTTCCCAGGGCTCTGGGGTGAGTGTGGAGGGACCCTCTCCTCAGAGATGAGATGCTTCTCCACACCCTTTTCTGAGAGACAGCGGGGGCGGGGCTTGAGAGGGCTCCCTCCTTGCCCCGTGTGCTTTCTCTGGCCTTTGTCTAGCGTCCTTTCTTGAAGGATGGGTTCTAGTTTGTGGAGTCTGAGCTGGGTGGACGCCCATCCTGATTCCTGCTCTCCCGGGCTTTAGGATCTCTCTAGCACCGTTTGTGGAGAAGTTTTTTTTTTTTTTTTTGCTGTTCCCCATCCAGTTATCCAATTGGCCACATGCACGTGCCTCTGTGTCCTGCTCTGTGCTGTCACATGGATCTGTCTGCCTCCTGGCCAGGGCCATTCCGCCGTGCTTCCCGCGGCCTTGCAGCAAGTCCTGGGTCAGGGAGTGTGAATCTTCCCTCTGGACTCTTCACCGAGTTGTTTGGCCGTTCTGGTGCTTTGCTTTCCTACATGCATTTTAGAATTAGCTTGGAAAACTCTTAAAACAAATCCTAGTTGGGACTGTATTTGGAATTCCACTGAATCTATAAATCACTTTGGAGAGAATCGCCATCGATGCTGAGATTTCCAATGAAGGACCGTGGGATTGCCCTCCATTATTTAGGTCTTGACTGTTTGTGTTGTTAGTACTGTCTGTGGATTTTTGGTTTTGCGACCTAGCCACTCTGTCTGTTTTCATGTGGGAATCCTGTTTTCATGTGGGAATCTGTTCTCACCAGTGCTGCCATCTCCCCATATCTCTTTTAGTAGTTTCTTGAGAACAATGCTTAGCTGATTAATTTGCATTAATTTTTATTTTAAAAATAGACACTTGTGGCTCTAAGTTTTCCTGTAACCTCTGCTTTAGATGTATCTGACAAATTCTGATGCATAGTAATTTTGTTATCATTCATTTCAAAACATTATCTATTTTTGATTGGAACTTCTTTGGTCCACTGGTTATTTAAAACATTCCTTAATTTCCCATCATATGAGAATTTTTTGTTATTATCACTGATTTTAACTTAATTGAATGTAGTTAGAAAACATGCTTTGATGATTTTAATACTTTTCAACTTGTTGAGACTTGTTTTATGGGCCAATATACGGCCAATTTTGTCATTGTTTTGAGTACACTTGAAAATATTTTTATTCTCCACTTGTTGGGTGCAATGTTATATAATTGTCTATTAATCAAATGTTGTTAATTTCTTTTAATCTTTAACAATTTTGTGTCTGTTTGTCTTAACAGTTACTGATTATAAAAATCTCTCACTTTGGAAATTTATCTGTTTTCTTTGTAGATTTGCCTAAATTTTCTTTACATGTTTTGAAGGTGTGTATTAACTGCATACACATTAAGAATTGCTTTATCTTCCTTATGAAACGAATCTTTTGTCATTATGAACTGAATCTCCTATTTTTTAGTAATACTTTTTGCGTGGTGTATTTTTTTCTGTCCTTTTACTTATTAACTATTTTCTTATGCTTCATATGTTTCTCTTTTTAAACAGATAGTTTAAGCTAAATTTTTTTTTTTTTTTGAGTCGGGGATCTCACTCTGTCACCCAGGCTGAAGTGCAGCGGCATGATCATGGCTCACTGTAACCTTGACCTCCTGGGCTCAGGTAACCTTTCCCACTCAGTCTCCCAGGTAGCTGGGAGTACAGGTGCACGCTGTCATGCCTGGCTAATGTTTTCATTTTTTGTAGAGATGAGGTCTCGCTATGTTGCCTAGGTTGGGAAAAAAAACCCAGAAAAATTTTGATAACTTTTGGGTGGAGTCTTTTAATCGGAGTATTGAGTCCATTTGCATTTAATATATTTAAATCTACCACTTTACTTTATACTTTGTCCCACATGAGCTAGGTTTTTCCTTCTTTTTCCTTTCTTAGAAAAATCCCTCTTTGGGATTTAAAAAATTACTCCATGTTTCTGTTAGTTTAGAAATCTCATGCTTTTTTTACTTTCTTTTCATGGTTATTCTACAGATTATAGTGGTCATAAACGTACATAAGAGCTTGTTGTGTCTGAGATCTCCATCAGCAGTCCGTGTGGTGCTTGCTGTGTGTGTGTGTATGTGTGTGTGTGTGTGTGTGTGTGTGTGTGTGTGCTGACAGTGGTCAGCACAGAGGCTTCTTCACTTCAGTAATGAACACCACCCCAGTTGTTTCACCCCTGCAGCACTACCCACCTGAAGCTGTGTATGTGGCAGATTTCTTTCTTTTTTTCTTTTTTTTTTTTTGAGAAAGCAGGATTTATTGAGAGAACAGAAAAGCTCCCACAGTGGGAGGATACCTGAAGGGGTCGCCTGGCAGATTTCAACCAACGATTTGGGCAGTAGAGGGGAGTTATGTCTCGAGGAAACAGAACAAACAGCTTAAAGTGGAATTTTAGATACGTTTATTCCTGAAAGACCCTTGTTTATTTTAACCTCAGGAGAAAGTCTCTGGTCACCTCACCTATTCTTTTGGTCTCATTCCAAACACAGAAGCTATGTCAAGAGAGCCTCATCTTTGTTGTTGAACTACCCATGCACTCTTAAATTAAATGGTCAAAGAACGATGATTGCTGAGTGTTTGCTGTGCACAAGTCAGCCAATCGGCAGATGTTGATTGGGTTGCTCCATCATGCTCAGGGCTCTCCAGCTGCTGGAACGCATCATGCCTAATGCTTCCCATGTGTCATCTAATTTACCCCCCACAGAGGCAGCATGAGATAGGTACAGTGATAATCCCTTTGGTGCAGATGAGAAAACTGAGGCGTGGGGAGGTTGGGTCCCTTGGCCAGCACAGTTCTCCCTGAAAGTTCTTCTGTGGTGTGTTTTGAAGTCACTTGTTTTCTTTTCTCTCTATACCAGAATCAAAGGAGCTGATGTGTGTAAACCACCTAGTTTGTCAAACCCAAGTTGCCCAGTGAGTTCTCTGTAAATGGAACTAAAAACGACAACAAAAGAAACAAAACAGGAAGACACTTGTAGCCACTGGATCCTAACAGTGTAGCCAGTCGCTTCCAGAGCAAGGCCGGAGAGAAAGAGGGGATCCTCAGCAGGGAAGGGCACGTGTTCACTGATGCTTGAGCTCCACAGACCTCTGGGGCGAGGGTGCCCGGGAGAAGAAGACACGGCCTCCGGGTGGCGAGGGCTTTGGCAGCGCAGCCCCTCTAGCGGTTGCGGGGCGCTTCCTGGGGCTTGGCATCGAACCCCACTCTCCACAGGTTCTCCCGTCATCCTGAGGCAGCTCGTGAGGCAGGCTGTTTCCTTTGTGATGAAGCATCCCAGGCCTATGAGTGTCAGTCACTGGTCCGCCCTCCTCTCTCCAGGCCCTGCAGAGATGGCACGATCAGCCTTCTCCAAACGCTCCCCACTCCTGCGCCTGCGTACAGGGAGTGGACGCTGGAGCTAGGCTGGCTTGAGGAGCTGCCCTGGCGGTGTATGACCTGGGAGCCATGTCTGTCTCTAGGGCCACCCCATTGTCAAGGTAGCTTTGGGTTTGGAGATGAAATGTCCTGGGGAAAGCCGGCCAGCCTGCACACCTGCTGTGAGCTCCCACAGCCTCCGGGGCTCCTTGTGTCCCAGCACTGGGCCCTGTGCTGATCACTCTCAGACTCAGCTTCCTCTGGGCCGTGGGCTCCTTAGGGCACAGGTCAAGCTGTGGGCGTCCTGGCACGGGGCCTGACATTGGTCAGGGCAGTGTTTCTCCCATGGACTGAGTGATGCTTGAGCTCCAGTCCCGTGTCCCGAAGACCCCTTAGGGTCCCAGTTGGGCCTTGAACTTGTTAAGGCTTCAACAGCCGCCTGGACATTCACCAGCCCTCCCTTGACCCCTCTGGCCCCTCCGACCCTAGAGTCAGCAGGGTCTCGCCCTCTGCAGTACTGAGCTCAGACTCCTCACAGGGTCTCTCCTGTCAGCTTGTGTGATGCTGTGATGGCCTCTCTGGTCCCATCGCTGCCCCCTCCATGCTGACACGCTTGCTTCTGAAACCCCGAACTCTAAAGCCAGACTCTGCTTGGACTTCTTAATTGTCTTCCTCGCTGCTCTTGGACCGGTGTCTGCCGGCATCCAGTCAGCTGGGACGGGGCTGGCGATGCCATGTGGCAGCCTGGTCGGCCGAGGGTCTGGGCTTACAGACCCCGCAGGAGGGGGCACGTCGTGGGCGGGCTCGGTGCTGTGCGCCTCAAGCCTACCACCAGCCCTCTGCCCGTGGACTCGGGATGGCGCTCCCTCACCAGCCTGGACCCTGCAGAAATGGGACCTCATGGCTTTTACACCCGGATCCTCAGTGCTTAGTACAGGGCGCGGCTGGGGCAGGCCAGCAGCCCGAGACCCGCGGCAGTGACGTGGGTTCCTGTGGGTGGGCTGCAGGAGCTCCAGCGGGCTCCGTGGAGACGTGCATTGAGCCCGGGGCAGAAGAGGCTGCTTTGACTGTGCCCACCCGTCTGTGAGCACTCAGGGCCCCTTGATCTCAGAGTTTGGGCTGGGGCAGCTTCTAGAAGTGCCCAGTGGCAGCTGTGGCTCCCAGGTCCTTGCCGGCCTGGGGCTGCATGAGGAGCACGGAGCAGGCAAGCAGCCGACCTCACGCCCCGGCCCCTGGCCCTCCTAACGGGCTGCCTCTCTCACAGAACCCCCTTTCCCGGGGGTGACGTTCCTCGGCCGCTCCCGGCAGGCAATGCTGCTGCGCCCTGGTCGTGCCCCCACTGCCGGCGTGTCTTCTGGGAAACCTTCCATGCACCCCAGCTGCTCCTGGGCATACGGCGCGGGAGAGCCCCTCCGAGCTGGGACGAAGTGGAGCTGAGACCTCACGGCGTGGCCTTGGCACCACATCTTCCTGATCCGCCGTGGCGAAGGGCTCGTTGTAAGCCCCTCCGAGGAGATCTGGGTGGAGAGGGAGGGCGTGGGGTGGCGGTGAGGTCAGAGCCACCTGGACTTGAGCCAGGCCCCAGGGACTGAAGCGTGCCCCCTTCCGGGCCTCGGCTTCCTCTCCAGAGATTCTCCTCCTGAGGACACTGTGGTGTTTGAAGTCTGGAAGGCTCTGTCCTCAGGCGGAGTGGAGGCGGGCTGCCCTGTGCTCTTGGGGCTTGGAGGTCAGTAAACGGGACTGGGGAAAGGTGGGCGGGGGCCTCCTCTTGGACAATGGAGGGGCCCTCTCCGAGTCCCTCTAGCTCAACTGTGGCCTCCTCCAGGGCCAGCGTGGTCCGCGTGGGAGGCCTGATTGGAAGAGGCAGGAGTGGTGGGACCCAGGACAGCTCAGCGGGTGCCCTGGGAGCCCCCGTGTGGGCCTGGCCCTCCTGGGTCACAGGCTCGAGGAGCTCCCGGCAAAGCCAGCAAACCAAAGGGGGTCTCTAGGGCCGGAAAGCAGTGAAGCAGTTAACGATGTGCAAAAGTCCACATCGTTAACCTGCGTCTATGAGCGCCTCATGTGTGCATCCGGGGAGAACGTGGCTACAGACACAGGCCGAGCACATGTGAAAAGCCGTGCACTGTACCAGGAGGCTGGCAGGGAAGCAAAGAGGAGCGGGAGGTGCAGGGGGGAAGGTGCGGGTGGGTCAGGGGAATGGGGTGGTGCGTGGGGTGCGGGGCATGCAGGGGGGACAGTGCTGGCAGGGCGTGGCGGGGAGGCGTGGGGGAGGGGCACGGGAGGGGGTGCAGAGGGGGTAGTGTGGCAGAGTGGGAGGTGCCAGGGCTGCAGAGCAGGGGTGGCAGCATCGCGGCGCTGATTCCCGTGGGGGCATCAGGAGGGGCAGAACACCAGGATGTGGAGGGTCGGGAGGGTGCTTGCCCTGACCTGAGAGCCAGGTGAGCGGAGTGGGGCCCAGCCAGCAGCAGGGGAGAAGAAGGTGCCAGGGAGTCTGAGAAGCGCAGAAAACCGGTCGTGGTTGCTTGAGCAGAGGAAGCCGGGGCGAAGCCAAGAGAACATTCCCATGTGCTGTGTCCAGTGTGGGGAGGGGGCGGAGCTGATGGGACCAGGGGCTCTGGTCTCGG